>NC_092039.1:44871831-45119713 GCF_003086295.3 Arachis hypogaea
TCTATTGTGAGTTTTTACTTGACGACAAATTCGGTACACTTGCCAAATGGGAATTTGTTGAGAGACAAGTTTTACCCCGATCACCTTTCTTAACAAGAAAGTAACAAACTTCAAATTTTTTAATGAATCACATTAATTGTTAGTAAAGTTTTTGAAATTTTGAATTGAAAATAAGAAAAGGATTTTGAAAATCAATTAAAAAATATTTTCGAAAATATAAAGGAAAAATGAAAAAGATTTAATTTTTGAAAAGGATTTTGAAAAGATTGGATTTTTTAAAATTGAAATCTTGACTTGACTAACAAGAAACAACTTATTTTAAAATTTTTTGACTAAGTCAACCCAAAGATTTCGAAAATTATGAGTAAAATAAGTAAAATATATATATTTTTTCTTTTTTATTTTTGAATTTTTAATGATGAGAGAGAAAAACAACAAAAAATGACTCACAACATGAAAATTATGAATCAAAACAGATGATGCATGAAAGAACACTATGAATATCAAGATGAACACCAAGAACACTTTGAAGATCAAGATGAACATCAAGACTTATTTTTGAAAAATTTTTACGAAAAGAAAAACATGCAAGACACTAAACCTAGAAATTTTTAATGCCTAGACACTATGAATGCAAAAATGCATATGAAAAACAACAAAAGACACAGAACAAGAAAATATGAAGATCAAACAAGAAGACCTACCAAGAATAACTTGAAGATCATGAAGAACACCATGCATGAATTTTTCGAAAAAATGCATAACTTTTAGAAACATGCAATTTACACCAAACTTAAAAATTGACTCAAGACTCAAACAAGAAACAGAAAATATTTTTTATTTTTATTATTTTATTTTTTTGGGTTTTTTCGAAAATAATTTTTGAAGAAACGAAAACAAAGAAATTTTTTTTGAAAAAATATTTTTGAAAACTTTTTGAAAAGAAAATTGCCTAATCTGAGCAACAAGATGAACCGTCAGTTGTCCAAACTCAAACAATCCTCGGCAACGGCGCCAAAAACTTGGTGCACGAAATTGTGATCATCAACAATGGCGCCAATAAATTTGGTTCTCTCAAACGTGAATCACACTTTGTCACAATTCTGCACAACTAACTAGCAAGTGCATTGGGTCATCCAAGTAATACCTTACGTGAGTAAGGGTCGATCCCACGGAGATTGTTGGTATGAACCAAGCTATGGTTATCTTGTAAATCTCAGTTAGGCGGATTCAAATGGTTATAATGGTTTTAGAAAACATAAAGATAAATAAAGCATAAAATAACGATAGAGATACTTATGTAATTCATTGGTGAGAATTTCAGATAAGTGTATGGAGATGCTTATCCCTTCTGAATCTCTGCTTTCCTGCTGCTTTCATCCAATCCTTCATACTCCTTTCCATGGCAAGCTGTATGTAGGGCATCACCATTGTCAATGGCTACTTCCCATTCTCTCACTGAAAATGGTCCAAATGCTTATTACAGCACGGCTAATCATCTGTCGGTTCTTGATCATGTAGGAATAGAATCCAGTGATTCTTTTGCGTCTATCACTACGCCCAACACTCGCAAGTTTGAAGCTCGTGATAGTCATTCAATCCCTGAATCCTACTCGGAATACCACAGAGAAGGTTTAGACTTTCCGGATTCTCAAGAATGCTGCCAATGGATTATAGCTAATACCACAAAGACTCTGATCTCACGGAATGGAAGGCCCGGTTGTCAGGCAAAGGCAACCATGCGTCGTGCATCAGGAATCCAAGAGATACACACTCTAGCTCTCGCTTGTAGAATGGAGGTAGTTGTCAGGCACGCGTTCATAAGGATGGATGATGATGAGTGTCACAGATCATCACATCCATCAGGTTGAAGTACAAATGGTATCATAGAACAAGAATAAGTTGAATTGAATAGAAAATAGTAGTAATTGCATTAATACTCGAGGTACAGCAGAGCTCCACACTTTAATCTATGGTATGTAGAAACTCCACCGTTGAAAATACATAAGTGATGGTCCAGGCATGACCGAGAGGCCAGCCTCCAAAACGTGATCAATAGTCTCCTAAGATGAACAACTGATTAAAACTGAGACTAAAGATGTCTAATATAATAGTAAAATGTCCTATTTATACTAGACTAGTTACTAGGGTTTACAGAAATAAGTCTAAATGCAGAAATTCACTTCTGGGGCCCACTTTGGTGTGTGCTTGGGCTGAGCTTGAGATTTACACGTGTAGAGGCTTCTCTTGGAGTTAAACGCCAAGTTATAACGTGTTTTTGGCATTTAACTCGGGTTTGTAACGTGTTTCTGGCGTTTTACTCCAGAATGCAGCATGGAATTGGCATTGAACGCCAGTTTGCGTCGTCTAAACTCAAACAAAGTATGGACTATCATATATTTCTGGAAAGCTCTCGATGTCTACTTTCCAACACCATTGAGAGCGCACCATTTGGAGTTCTGTAGCTCCAAAAAATCCATTTTGAGTGCAGGGAGATCAGAATCCAACAAGATCAGCAGTCTTTTGTCAGCCTCCTATCAGATTTTTGCTCAGGTCCCTCAATTTCAGCCATAAAATACCTAAAATCATAGAAAAACACACAAACTCATAGTAAAGTCTAGAAATGTGAATTTTTCATAAAAACTAATAAAAACATCCCTAAAAGTAGCTAGATCCTACTAAAAACTACCTAAAAACAATGCCAAAAAGGGTATAAATTATCCGCTCATCATTGAGCTTTCCCCAAAAGAGGTTCTAGCTTAAAGATGACATATTGACAATGAGGATTGAGATGCTTGATGATACATCAGAGGTGTTCCCTTTTACTGATCTTCCAAAGAAATTCGTACTTTCAGAGAAGATCTCACGTACTCGAAAATCAGGGTTGTTACAATGATCATCTTGGATACTCTTTGTCTTCAATGAATCTTGCATTCTTAGGAGTAGATGATCCTCGAGTGTGACTCGGAGAGTATTATGAAATCCTTTTTTAAATTTTTGGTTGATCCTTGGATCTTTATTTCATATTAGAGATCTTTTCAGGTTGACAACTCTAAATACTCTATTTTCATGGAAACTCTTGATTGTGGGTGTTCGATCGACAATCCCGAGCTAGTTAGCACCACAAGCATATAGTTAAAGACTTTAAATTCTTGCCATTGATTTCCAGAACCTCTTTGGGTTTCTAAATGCTCTGTTTCAAGGGAACTCTTGATGGTGGGTTTTTGATCAGTAATTCCGAACCAGTTGGTTCAAGTTACCGGATGATAAAGCACCCCTCGGATCTAATCGCCCGAGCCCTACCCGTGGACAATCATTGCAAACACATAGTAGGGCTCTTTAGCCATTGATGCTCAGAGCTTTACAACCTTTTATCTTTTTCTCAATTTTCTTTCTTTGTTTTATTGTTTGTTTTTTTTCTCTCTTTCTTTTTTCCTTTTTCAATTCAAGTTCCAAGATATTTTCTTTCGGTGACAGATCTCATAATACTTCTCTAAATCTCATACTCATAAGGAATCATCTTTCTTGTTCATGCGGTATCGTTATCTCTTGTCTCAATCCACTCACAGGCATATACTACCACTATTCATGAAAAAACTTTATTATTAGGATTTTAGCTTTCCTCCATCTAAGCAACTCTCTTTCATATGATTAGAGTGCTTAGTAGGACATTACCAGTAGTAGTTGGGTGGATCAAATAGAGGATGAGAACACACAACTAAAGCAAATGCAACAACATATAGCAAAGCAAACAGAATATAAAAACATAACAGAGATGGATAATAGTGAAAATTAGATTTTCACACAAACTCACCGGCAAGTGTACCGGGTCTCATCAAGTAGTAATCACTCACAAGAGTGAGGTCGATCCCATAGGAATTGATGGATTGAGCAACTTTAGTGAGTAATAAGTCTAGTTAAGCTAACATTTGTGAATTGGATGAAGTTGAAGCAATAGAAAGTAAATTGACTGAAAATTGTAAATGGTAGAATGTAAATTGAATAGAAGCTTAAATGACAAAAAATGTAAATTGCAGTAAATGTAAAGGGAATTGGGCGCTGGAAATTAAAGTGGCAGTAAATCTAAGCTTGGAACAAGTGACAGAATCTTAAATAACAAGGAAAGTAAATTGCATCAACAGAAAAGGGAAATTAGGTGTAGGGAAATTTAAATTACTTAGAAATGTAAATCAAGCTCATAGCAAACTCATGTAAAATTTTAGAAAGGAAATTAGAAAGGAGGCAGAGAATTTAAATTGCACAGAAAGCAAACTCAGCTCAAGAAAATTGTAAAAGTGCAGAAAAAATTACAGAACAGAATTGTAGAGATTAAGAGTGCATAAGCGAAATTGAATTAAGTGTTTACAAGAGCTTTCTATTCTACTCCTACTCCTACTGCTCTCTATTAGAGCCAGCCCTCTTAATGGAATGAAATAGATGCCTTTTAATAAGCTTTCACAAAAATGAAAAATGAAATGAAAATGAAAACAAATTTCAATTAAAATGAAATTCCTATTCTAACTATTTCTTGCGCCTTTGAGTGATGATAATGGGCTTTTCTTGCTTTGGATTTGAAGAATAGTGGATCCGGATGGCTTGGTTCAAATGGCATGGTGTGTTGGTGCAGCTCCAGTGGAGCGCTCCGCTCGGTTGTGTGAGCATCATGCTCACTTTTCTTAGGCCAAGCATGCTCCTTGGTGTCTTGTTGCTCACTAGCACTCACTAAGTGAGCACTATACTGCGCTCAATATTTGAGCGCTTCTCCTTGGTTTGATGCCCCGCTTTCGAGCCTTGGTCAGCACATATTTGGTGCCTTGGGGAGTGCTTTTGGGGCCTTAAAGATGCCTATCACTTGTGCTTCACTTTTGCGCCAATTATAGATTGTTATATAACGTTGGAATGCTCTGAATGTCAGCTCTCCAACGCAACTAGAAGCGCATCAATTGGACATCTGTAGCTCATGTTATGGCCCTTTGAAGAAGGCATGGTCATGTTGTCACAAGGCTTAAAGAAAAGCCCGAAAATGCTCACTCTAGTGAGCATAGCGCTCACTTCTTTGAGCGCCAGCCTTGTGAACTTTGGCCTTCGTGAGCGCTCCCTTGGTTCCTTGGTTGGGGAGCACGAAAATGCTCACTCTAGTGAGCATAGCACTCACTTCTTTGAGCGCTCTCTTGTGCTCCTTCATGGTCATGGGCCACGCTTTTAAAAGCGTGGCCTAAGGTTCCAAAGCGTGCTCAAACTTCAAAGTGTGCCCAAAATTCCTCTTTTCTTCTTTTTAGCTTATTTTGTGCTTCTTTTGCTTCTTTTTCTTCTTATTTCCTACAAAGTTTATAAAATCGAAAGATTAAAGAAATATACTATTTAAGCACAAAAGAATGCAATATTTAAGAACTAATCATAAATTTCTTGTTTGAAAAAGCATAGAAAAACATGGCATGATGACATGTCATCACAATACCAAATTTAAACCTTGCTTGTCCTCGAGCAAGAAAAGAATCATGCAATAGAGATTGACAATCCAAGGTAAGAAGAATAGCAACTCAATGTTCATGGTTGGCTAGTTTTTCATGCATGCCACAATCATAAAAGAAATATAAATGATTGATGCTTAGATCTAGCTCAATTTATGAAATCTTTTCCTTATATTTCTTCCGTGAAACAAGCTTTTGATTTTTTTATTAGCTTCCCCTTTTGGGTGCTTTGCCACATGAGTTAATAACAAAGCTACGACTTTAAATGCTTTATTTTCAAGTATTACCACTTGATACACAAGCACCACAAGCATTTAATTAGAGGACTTCTTTAAGCTCATTTGTTTCTTTTCTTTATTCTTTATTCATTGATGCTCAGAGCTTTGAGCTTTAAGGGAGTGCATTTGCACTTGAGCCTAGCCTTGACTTCTAAGTGTTTTGTTTTCAAGCATTTTGTCTAATACATAAACACCACAAGTACTTAACAAATGAATTGTCATTGGTACTCAGAGCCTTCGACTTTCTCATTCTTTCCTTTTTCCTTTCTTGCCTTAATTTGCAATTGTTTCTTCAAGGTTTTCATGATTTTAAAAGATTTCACAAAAATATCCTAGATGAAAACTTCAATTAAATAAAATCGAATGCAATTTAGCAACAATCAACCATACTAGTCTTCCAATACTTGTATGCACATGCTAAGTTCTTCTTTAATTCCTTGTTTGTTTATGATCATGATACTTTATTGCTTTGAACTTTACAAAACTTAAGTTGGTAGTCATAGTGGCATAGCAACATGTTACATATCAAAATTCAGCCTATGCTTATTCATACACATATGTAAGCGGAGAAGATAAAGACAATCATGCAATTTAAAGTGCTAGAAACAAATGAGAGGAAAAGAAACTTTACAACCTTGTAATTTATCTTCTCTATTGTTGTCATTTTCCTCCCATTCTTCCCCTTCCCCTACCAACTTCAGAGTGCTTGCTCATCCCCAAGTAACAACTAGAACAGTGGTGACGGGGCTAAGATGGATCATGAGTGTCTTACACAATGAAGTGTTAGTAGTACATGTGTTTTAAGCAAGCAAAATCAAAGATAACCATGAAGGCACAAAGAAACACAGACATTGTGATTGCAAAAATTAAGAGGGTGTGCATGATACATTGTATAAAGAATGAGTGTCATACCAAACTTAGTGTGACACTTTCACTTGGAGTTGATGCAAGTATCTAGTAAAGATTGGAAGCAAATTTTGTTGCATAGCAGCACCAAACTTAGAATGCAATCACATGTCCATTTTATCTGAACTATGACTAAATGAAACTGTTATATGTTAAACACAATTACCAAGCCAAGAATCTGTCATGAATAAGAATTTCTTGGTGATGTATTAACGAAAATAGTTAATAACATAAAATATTAAAAACAAGGAAATGACTAAAACAAAGAGGAAACTAAAATTGTCTAACTAAAAGAAACATGTCACTGTAAGGCATTATGATTATGCAGACAAGTGGTGTTGATGAATGAATTGCATAGAAAATAAGTGGCACACCAAACTTAGAATTTTAGTGTGACACTTTCATTTTTGATTTGGTGCAATCATCCAGAAAGATTGAAAACAAATTGTTGCTAGGCAACACCAAACTTAGAATGTAATCATATGCCAATTTATTGAATTTTAAACAAAGGAGGTAGAGAAAATAACAAAGCAAGGAAATGAAATATTACCTAAGGTTGGGTTGCATCCCAACACGCGCTCTTTTAGTGTCATTAGCTTGACATGTTGTTCTTCACTTTCTTCCTCTTCTTCCAGTTTGTTAAGAGGAATGACCTCAAGGGGGGAGATAAATCAGCTAGTGTCCCCTGTCTTGGCCTCTCCTCAGCAAGCTTCCTTTTGTTAATGGCTTGATTGAGCTTGCTTGCTGGAACAGAGGTAGGATTGGTGCTCTTGTTAGTTGCCTTCACTTCTTCAATATCAAGACTTGGTAGTTGTCTGTTGGTTGGAGCATTATCTTCATCAAAATCCATTTGAATTGGTGGTTCAATGAGCCATTCATCTATGTAATTCTCTGCTTCACTTGAGTATGAGCTTCCTTGATCATCTTCCTTACTTTCTTGTTCCTTCACCTCCTCCTTTGCACTTAACATTTGACTTAATAGCACTTCATGGAAGAGGTCTGTTGTTCTTCCCAAGATTTCTTCATATCCTCTTCATATCTTTCAATCATATATTAAAGTGTTGAGCATCTTTGGTTCAGGGAAGCTTGTGAGGGTTGTGAATTTTCATGTTTTCTTGTCATCTCAAGTGCAGTTTCAAGTTTAATTTCCTCCACCACCTCATTCTTCATTGAAAGTTTGCTTGACACAGGTGCCTCTTCTTCTTGATTTTCCACTTCCTCCTTCACATCTATCAAGTGGTCTTCATCTTCCTTGCTTAGCAGTTCTGAGAGTTTCCTTATGTTCTCCAAGTGTTCATCCATCTTTTGGAAGAGAATTTCTTGTTTTCTCCAGGATTGTTCTTGCCTTTCCAATAGTTCTCTAGACTTTTGAAGGAGATCCTCAGCTACTAGCTCAAAAGATGAAGGTTAAGAGAAATTTTGTGGTTATATATGTATAATGGTGAGATTGTTTTGAATCGTATGGAATGAATCTTGTGGATTGTGAAATGAGTTTTGTGGTTGGTGAAATGAGTCGTATGGATCTTGGGGGAAATTTTGTATTGAGGCAAAATCAAGTGATGAAGGATTTTCATATGAGAAACTGGGAGGTGAGGTTGGACAATTTCGCATGAATGAATTAAAGGTTTGCTCAAGTAATGATGGCTATTGATAAGTAGAGTGTGACACATTGAGTGCTTTCTGATTTTGATCCTCCCAAGCACAACTTGAAGAATTGTTGAATTCATCACAGTATAGATCATCTTGTTGCATTGGGGGACAATTTTGCATGAATTTATTAAAAGCATAATCAAGAGATGATGTCTCTTGCTGAGTATCATATGGAGCATTAGAATTTCCTTCCCAGCCATAGTTTGTGTTAGTGTCATAACAGTATGATTCACTTTGTGGCTCTGGGAGGAAATTCCTTTCACATGATTTTTCACACTCTTGTTGACATGTCCAGACACCATGAGGGTAATGACATAAATCATTTTGTAGTTCTGGACAGTATCTCATGTGCTTTGTTTGATTAATTTGTGGCTCTAGAGCAAATCTCCATGGATTTGAGTGCTCAAAATTCACAATTTCTTGGGTATACTCCCAGCCACCATTAGAATAATGACTTGAATCATTTTGTGGTGGTGGAAAATATCCCATATGATTCTCTTGCTCATCTTGTGGTTCTGAGACATATCTCCATCGATTGGAGTGCTCATGATCTGTATATTTTTGGTGATATTCCCAGCCATCATTAGAGATTGGTGATGGTGGGTAATATCCCATTGGTGGACGAAAATGTGATTCATTTGTTCTCTTTGTTTTTTGTAAAATTCATTGCTTTTTCTTTCCCTGGAAATGGCGCCAAATACATGATGCCAATACCATGGTTCACAACTATGTGTGGTCACAACTCCGTTCAACTTAACCAGCAAGTGTACTGGGTCATCCAAGTAATACCTTACGTGAGTAAGGGTCGATCCCACAGAGATTGTTGGTATGAAGCAAGCTATGGTCACCTTGTAAATCTCAGTTAGGCAGATTAAATGGTTTATGATAAGTTCGAAAATAAATAATAAATAGAAAATAAAATAGGATAGAAATACTTATGTAAATCAATAGTGGGAATTTCAGATAGGCGTATGGAGATGCTGTGCTCCTCTTGAATCTCTACTTTCTTATTACATTCATCCAATTTCTTCTTATTCCTTTCCATGGCAAGCTGTATGTAGGGCATCACCGTTGTCAATGGCTACATCCCATCCTCTCAGTGAAAATCGTCCTATGCTCTGTCACAGCACGGCTAATCATCTGTCGGTTCTCAATCAGGTTGGAATAGAATCCCTTGATTCTTTTGCGTCTGTCACTAACGCCCAGCCTTCAGGAGTTTGAAGCTCATCACAGTCATTCAATCTCGGAATCCTACTTGGAATACCACGGACAAGGTTAGACTTTCCGAATTCCCGGAATCCTACTCGGAATACCACAGACAAGGTTAGACTTTCCGGATTCCCATGAATGTCACCATCTATCTAGCTTAGACCACGAAGATTCTGTTGGGAAATCTAAGAGATATGCGCCTGGCCTAAGGTAGAACGGAAGTGGTTGTCAGTCACGCACGTTCATAGGTACGAATGATGATGAGTGTCACGGATCATCACATTCATCAAGTTAAAGTGCAACGTATATCTTGTAATAAGAATAAGGAGAATTGAATAGAAAATAATAGTAATTGTATTTGAAACTTGAGATACAGCAGAGCTCCACACCCTTAATCTATGGTGTGTAGAAACTCCACCGTTGAAAATACATAAGTGAAAGGTTCAGGCATGGCCGAATGGCCAGCCCCCATGGTCTAAGGACTAGGCGTCCAGAGATGTCTAATACACTAGTAAAAAGTCCTATTTATAATAAACTAGCTACTAGGGTTTACATGAGTAAGTAATTGATGCATAAATCCACTTCCGGGGCCCACTTGGTGTATGTTTTGGCTGAGCTTGGTCTATCCACGAGCTGAGGCTTTTATTGGAGTTGTACGCCGAGTTATAGCGTGTTTTGGGCGTTCAACTCCGGGTCGTGACGTGTTTCTGGCGTTTGACTCCAGACAGCAGCATGTACTTGGCGTTGAGCGCCACTTTACGTCATCAATTCCCGAATAACGTATAGACTATTATATATTGCTGGAAAGCTCTGGATGTCTACTTTTCATCGCCGTTGAGGTCGCGCCATTTGGAGTTCTGTAGCTCCAGAAAATCCATTTCGAGTGCAGGGAGGTCAGATTCCAACAACATCAGCAGTCCTTTGTTAGCCTCCTTCTCAGAGTTTTGATCAGGTCCCTCAATTTCAGCCAGAAATTACTTGAAATCACAGAAAAACACACAAACTCATAGTAAAGTCTAGAAATGTGAATTTAGCATAAAAACTAATGAAAACATCCCTAAAAGTAGCTTGAACTTACTAAAAACTACCTAAAAACAGTGCCAAAAAGCGTATAAATTATCCGCTCATCACCCATGAAATCTGTTTGATTATAAGATGAGTTGCACTCCATTTGAATTTTATAAAACAAATCACTAATGAAAATTGAAATTCATGTCATAGAGAAGAATTTCTTAGTGAGGCAATAATTCAAACACCTTGCTATCAGCTTAAAGCAGAGAACAAAAACAAAGAAAATGCTTGATCTAGACTTCTCACCCACTTAATCATTGTCGATCTAAATCAATCCCCGGCAACGGCGCCAAAAACTTGATGAGTGAAAATTAGATTTCCACACAAATTCACCGGCAAGTGTACCAGGCCGCATCAAGTAGTAATTACTCACAAGAGTGTGGTCGATCCCACAAGGATTGATGGATTGAGCAACTTTAGTGAATAATCAGTCCAGTTAAGCTAACATTGGTGAATTGGATGAAATTAAAGCAACAGAAAGTAAATTGACTGAAAATTGTAAATGACAGAATGTAAATTGAACAGAAGTTTCAATGACAAGAAATGTAAATTGCAGTAAATGTAAAGGGGATTGGGCGCTGGAAATTAAAGAGGCAGTAAATCTAAGCTTGGAACAAGTGACAAAATCTTAAATGACAAGGAAAGTAAATTGCATCAACAGAAAAGGAAATTGAGGTGTAGGGAAATTTAAATTGCTTAGAAATGTAAATCAAGCTCACAACAAACTCATGTAAAATTTCAGAAAGAAAATTAGCAAGGAGGCAGAGAATTTAAATTGCACAGAAAGCAAACTCAGCTCAAGAAAATTGTAAAAGTGAAGAAAAAGAAATTGCAGAAGAGAATTGTAGAGACTGAGAGTGCATAAGTGAAATTGAATTCAGCGCAGAAAATAAAAGTGTTTACAAGAGCTTTCTATTCTACTCCTACTCCTACTGCTCTCTATTAGAGCCAGCCCTCTTAATGGAATGAAATAGATGTCTTTTTATAGGCTTTTACAAAAATGAAAAATGAAAATGAAAATGAAAATAAATTACAATTCAAATGAAATTCCTATTCTAATTATCTCTTGTGCCTTTTTATAGGATCCGAATGGCTTGGTTCAAATGGCATGGTGTGTTGGTGCAGCTCCAGTGGAGCGCTCCGCTCGGTTGTGTGAGCATCATGCTCACTTTCCTTAGGCCAAGCATGCTCCTTGGTGTCTTGTTGTGCACTAGCACTCACTAAGTGAGCGCTACGCTCAATATTTGAGCGCTACTCCTTGGTTTGATATGCCCCCCTTTTGAGCCTTTGTTAGAGCATTTTTGGTGCCTTGGTGAGTACTTTTGGGGCCTTAAACATGCCTATCACTTGTACTTCAATTTTGTTTTAAATATAAATTATTATATATTGTTGGAAAGCTCTGAATCTCATCTTTCCAACGCAACTGGAAGCGCATCAATTGGACATCTGTAGCTCAAGTTATGGCTCTTTGAAAAAGGCATGGTCATGCTGTCACAAGGCTTAAAGAAAAGCCCGAAAATGCTCACTCTAGTGAGCATAGCGCTCACTTCTTTGAGCGCCAGCCTTGTGATCTTTGGCCTTCATGAGTGCTCCCTTGGTTCCTTGGTTGAGGGGCACGAAAATGCTCACTCTAGTGAGCATAGCGCTCACTTCTTTGAGCGCTACTTGTCTTGGCCTTTGTTGAGCGCTCCCTTGTGCTCCTTCATGGTCATGGGCCACGCTTTTAAAAGCGTGGCCTAAGGTTCCAAAGCGAGCTCAAACTTCAAAGTGTGCCCAAAATTCCTCTTTTCTTCTTTTTTGCTTATTTTGCTTCTTTTTCTTCTTATTTCTGACAAAGTTTATAAAATCAAAAGACCAAAGAAATATACTATTTAAGCACAAAAGAATGCAATATTTAAGAACTAATCATAAGTTTCTTGTATAAAAAAGCATAGAAAAATATGACATGATAACATGTCATCAGCTGGCGTTCAACTTTAACACTCTTTCTAGGGTGTTCTGTTTTCACTGCTGTGAAATCCTGTCTCTTGACTGATGCACATGATCATGACTATAAAACTGAAAGAAAAACAAAATAAATATGGTTGAGTAAGGTTGGGTTGCCTCCCAACAAGCGCTCTTTTAACGTCACTAGCTTGACCTTTAGCTCCTTACGAAGGTGAGTATGGGCTCAGATTTTCACCCCTGATAGTGAGTTTTCTTCCTGTCCTCTCATCTACATGCTCTAGAGATAAGACACGACTCACTGTGTGTGGTTGATAAACCCGAATTTGGTGGTTTATCTTGTGTTGAATTTAGAGGAATTTTATCATCTTTTCCTACATTTATTCAATGAAATAGCATGGTTTTATAATTCTCCTTTAATTATGCTTAAGAGTGAAAACATACTTTTTAGGTCTTAAAATAGCTAAATTTAATTCACCTTGATTCCATTAGATGCCTTGATATGTTTGTCAAGTGATTTCAGGTTTAGAAGGCAAATATTCGATTGAGGGAACGAAGAAAAAGCTTGAGCTAAAAAGGTTCAAATGAGACGGTTCTAGTTGCATTGCAAAGTTAACATCTGGGGCTTCAAATTGATATAAAATTTGTCATAGTTGCTTGGTGTTTAGAGATGCGTACGCGTCATTCTACGCGCACGCATCACAGGATCAGTGTGGATCCACTTTAGCAACTCTTGGCCAGCAATTTCTAGCTCATTTTTTGGCCCAATCCATCTCATTTCTGATGCTATTGAACCCAAGGATTGAAGGGGGAGGAACCAAGTAGTGTTAGTTGGAGTTTTTACCATATTTTAGGATAGAATTCTAGAGAGAAAAGCTCTCTCTTCTCTCTAAAATGAGGATTAGATTAGATTCAAATCTCTTCTTAGATCTATGTTTTAATTCTTGTTTTCATGTACTTTTCCTTTCAATTTCTTGTTGCTACATCTTTGCTCTCTTATTTCTTCTTGTTAATTTCTTCTATTTTGCTATTTTTATGTTCATGCACTCACGTTGGATTTTAATTTCCTTTAATGTAATTTTATGTTTTATGTTCATTTATTGTTTAATTGCTTTGTTATTGTTAATTCCTTGCAATTGGTAGTTGTTAGATTTTATCTTTTCTTGCCATTTATTATGCTTTCCTTCTATGCCTTCCAAGTGTTTGATATAATGCTTGGGAGGATGTTAGAGTAGATTTTTGTGTTCTTGGCTTGGGATGTTAACATAGGTGACCTTGAGTTACTAATGTCCAAGTGACTGATAATTGAGGTCCATTGACACTAGATTCCACTAAGTTAATTAGTGAGTGGCTAGGACTTATGGTTTGGGATTGATAAACTCATTTGACTTTCCTTCACTTGTTAAAGGATGACTTAATGAGATTGATCCTTGCAATTATCATGTTGTGGTTAGTGACAAGGATAAAGATCCTTATCCATCAACCCTTGCCAAGACCTTTTTATCATTTGAGTTTCATTTACTTTTCTTGTCTCCTATTCAAAACCCCAAAAACACTTATCCCATAACCAATAATAAGAACACTTCCCTGCAATTTCTTGAGAGACGACACGAGGTTTAAATACTTCGGTTTCTTTTTATTGGAATTTGTACTTGTGACAAACTAAATTTTTTATTAAGGAATTGTTTGTTGGTTTAGAAACTATACTTGCAACGAGAATTCAAAATGGCGCCGTTGCTGGGGAATTCCAATGGTGTTATGTTATTGGCTATTGTGAATATCTTGCTTTTTGGCTATTTCGTGGTTTTGCTAGTACTTAGGAGTTTATTTATTTCTTTAGTTCTTTTTGATATACTTTATTTTGATTTCATCTTTTCCATATGAATTCTCATCCTTGTGGTTTTGTATATGGTTATGACTATGTTGTAGGTGATGAAAACTTTAATGATGGCTCACATTATGGGAGAGATGAATTCTTGAGAAGGGAGCCACATCCATATGAGCAATAACCATTGCAACCTCCTCATTCAAGCTACTATAATGGTAATCCCTCCTATAATGAATATCATTCTAATGGATATGATGGTTCGTATCATGATTATGCCACTCAACCACCATTATTCCATGCACTATACTCTCAACATAACCCTCAAACACCATCATTCCAACCACCATATTCTTAATCCACATCCTATTTCCACAAATTACCTCCACAAAATCCTAATCCATACCCCCTATACATACCCTTGTGATAATTATGACCAAGCACTCATTGAACCACCACCACTCCAACATCTTTACCCTTCCAACCATGTTCCCATGGATGATACACTTGATATTATTCTTCAAGAGCAAAGGGAGCTTCAAACCTCACTTAATACCACCTTCACCGGTTTTGCTTCTACCCTCCTAAAGCTTATATCCTGTATACCTCTACCTTCTACCAACAACCAAAGCACCTTCCAACCTCCAAGCTTTAGTGCATCTCCATGATGTGCGGAAAACGGTCCGACACAAAACTCATCGGCAAGTGTACCGGGTCGCATCAAGTAATAAAACTCACGGGAGTGAGGTCGATCCCACAGGGATTGAAGGATTGAGCAATTTTAGCTTAGTGGTTGATTTAGTCAAGCAAACAAGAGTTGATTTGAGTGATTTGTAATTGACTGAAACTAAATTACAGGAATTGTAAAGGGGAGTGGGTGAATTGCAGGAAATTAAAGGGAACAAAAGGAAAAAGAGCTGAATCTTAAATTGCAAGAAATTTAAATTACAGAAACTTAAAGTGCAAGAAATCTAAATTGCTTGAATTGTAAATGGGTCAGGGATGTGGGATTGCAGAAATTAAACAAAGAACAGTAAAATTAAACAAACGGAAGAGGAGAAGATGGATTCAATTAAACTAGATCTCAAACAGAAATGTAAATAAGCTTGGTGAAGCATTCAACAAGGAAATTAAAATTGAAAAACACAGATCTCAGGACTCAAGAGACTAGATAGCCAAGTCTAAATCTCAATGCCTTCCTAGATCCCAGTTCACAAAGCAAGTAAAGAGAAATTGAAGATTAAAGAAGTAAAGGAAATGAAATTTAACTCAATTATGCAGAAGGAAAATCAAAGAGATCTTAAATGGAGATTGAGACAGAAGTTCCTCAATTCTTCACACTCAAGACTCAAACAAAACCCAGTATTGCTCCCAGGAGGCTGCTCTGCTCTTCTGGAGGGCAGAGCTGGGAAGCCTTGCATGTGGATCCAATTAGCATGCCAAGTATGGGAGAGGCATCAGGATGCTGCCCTGCCCTTGTGGAGAGCAGGGCAGTGGTGTCATGGTGCGTGCCTTGCTTCCATGCCCGTGCTGTGATGCGCCAAGGATGCGCGCCCAAGCTCCCTTGTTGCGCGTCAATTGTGCGTGCTGGCCGTGCCAAATTGTGCGCCATGCACCAAGGAATGCTGCTCTGCCCTCCTTGTGGGCAGCGCAAGCTTTCCATGTTCTTGGGTGAGGTCCCAAGTTCGAAACTTGCTGGATGGCTTTTGTTGCCCCTTTTTTCTTGGTTTTCTTGGCACCAAAGTAGCGCCTAGTTTCTTGCTTCCTCAAGGTCTTGTGTTCGATCCTTGGAGGTTGAAAACAAGCTAATTTTGGCTTGTTTTCCTTTCATTTGAACGCTACTTCCTTCCCTCTTGAGCTTGGTTCGAAACCCATGGGTGGCACTTGGAGAACAATTTCCTTGAATTTTTCCATGAGGAGCCCGAAATTGCTCTTGAGGAGGACAGGGCAGAATTTTTCCTTCCCTTATTTCTTGGCCTATAATTGTGCTCTGCCCTCAAGGAGGGCAGGCCAGTGAAGCCTTGAATGCTTGGTTCATTGTTGTGCTCCCTTGGGGGGCAGTGTGCTCTTGTGGAGAGCAGTGTTGCTTCCTTCCTTCCATGCGCCACACTCTTTTCTTCCTTGGGCCACGCTTTCTTAAGCCACGCTTCATTCTTTTCTTCTTTTCTTCACCTACAAATAATCAAAGCAACCAATCAAAGTATCACTAAATTCACAAGGTTTATAAATCAATTAAAATTCAATTAAATTTAGCTTAAACCTCATGATTTAGCATCAATTAAATGGTGGTTGTTTGATTCAAATAAAACATGCAATTCCACTCTAAATTGCTTACTTATAGTACAAGAAAGTGCATAAAAACTAGTGAAACAAGTGAAATTAGCTTGAAAAATGGGTATATGATGACTTGTCATCACAACACCAAACTTAAATCTTGCTTGTCCCCAAGCAAGCATCAAAATTAAGAGAAAATGAAATGAAAAATAAAAGCATACATATTCTTATTAGGCAATTAGTAGAACTTGGTTCATGGAGTTTTTATGCAGATAATGATAACTCAGTTATTGTTTGCTGTTACATAATATACACTTTTCCTCAAAGGCGTACTAAGCTTGCTATTATAAGGTTTACTTTTTACTTGCTCCCTTGCTAACTTTTCTTTTCTTATTTTGCTTAACAAGCTTATTATTCTTTGAAGGCTTGGTGTCAAATGTTGCAGTAGCCTTTGGCTTTATTTTTACTCAACATTTCTTCACCACAGACACATGGCTCACTATTTCCTCCTAGGATCATTGATGCCCAGCACCTCTTTGGATAACTAAATGTTCTGTAGCTAGGTTGCTCTTTATTATGGACTTTCAATTGGACATCCCAAATCAGTTGATCTAAGTGGCCAGGTTTTGAAATACCCCTTAGAATTTACTTATCCAAGCATATCCTAGTACAAAAACACCACAGGCATGTGTCCTAGGGTCCAAGCTATTGGTGCCTAGCCTTATTATTTGTTTTTCTTGCCACATTGGCTTTTTCTTCTTCCTTTTCTTTCTATTTTTTTTTGTTCTCAAGGGATTCTTTTTTTCTTTACTGATAGAAACCTTTATGACAGCAAGCTAGATCACACCTCAATGAAAATGACATTATGCAACAATTATTTCATGAGTTATGCATTTAATCAAACACATATACCACCATTAACTTCCATTCTAACTTATGCAACATTGGACATTTACTTTCTAATTCAAACATTTCTCTTTTATTTAAGCATACGGAAACAAAACAAAATTTAAAGCTAAGTGATGAATGACAAGCATTATGCAGATAAGCATACTTAATCAAACAACTTCACTTGCAACTAGATGAACACTTTAGCAAGACATACAAGAATTCCTGAATTAAAACATTTCACAACAATAAGGATTAAGTGTAGATACAACCTTTTGGGTTGCAGCTTTTCATTCTTCCTCTTGTTGTATCCTTTTTGAGTCACAATGTAAATTGCCTTCAATTGTTGGCTAATTTCCTGCATAATTCTCAAAAGTTGCTTGCTTCTCAAGCCCTTAAATGAATGGTTAGTATGCATAAATTGAGTGTGTCTTTTGGATTAATTTTGGTGTAGGAACACCAAACTTAATTGCTTGCCACTGCCTCTGATGCAACAAGTTAACCATATGTGGAATCTTGTGTCCTTGCTAAAGGTTATGGAATTAAAACTAGAAAGCAGTTAAATAGTTGAATAATTTGTCTGATTGCTTGGAGCTAGCATTGTGCAAGAAGTGAGAATGTGTTTTTAAATGAGATTTTGGTGGAACACCAAACTTAGAATCCTTCATTCTTCCTTAAATTGTTTTGGTGTGCAACACCAAACTTAACTCCTTGCAATGCATACTAATTATTCAACATTTTTATTGAAAAAGCTATGAAAAGAAAACTACCTCAGGTTGGGTTGCCTCCCAACAAGCGCTTCTTTATTGTCACTAGCTTGACATCCTTCATTGTTGCTTCAAGAAGGCTGTAGGCTTTGAACCTCTTTTTCCTTGTCCCATTGTCCTCCTAGGTATAGTTTTGCTCTATGACCATTTGCTGTGAATTGACTCTTCATTGCTTCGTCTAGCAATTCAATACTTCCATAAGGAAAAACCTTGGTTACCAAATATGGACTGATGACAAGTCATCATATACCCATTTTTCAAGCTAATTTCACTTGTTTTGTTAGCATTTATGCACTTTCTTGCATCCTAAGTAAGTGATTTGGAGTGAAAATGCATAACTTCTCTAAATCAAGCAACCACCATGAAATTAATGATAATCCATGAGGTTTGAGCTAATTTTAATTGAATTTTAATTGATTTATAAGCCTCTTGAATTTAGTGATACTTGGAGTGGTTGTTTTGGTTTATTATAGGTGAAGAAAAGAAAAGAAAAGGAAAAGCGTGGCCTAAGAAGTGTAGCCCAAGGAAAGGAATGCATGGCCAAAGTAATAGGAAGCGTGCCGCATGCAAGGGGGAGGCAAACATTGCCCTCCACAAGGGCAGACTGCCCTCTAGGAGGGCAACATAAGAGAACCAAGAAGAGAAGGCAACTCTGCCCTGCCCACTACAAGGGCAGAGCACAAAATGTGCCTTGGGACCAAGAGGAAGAGAACCTTGCCCTGCCCTCCACAAGGGCAGTATCGGGCTCACCAAGGAAAGAATTCAAAGGAAAAATGTCACCCATGCATGCCACAAGATTCGAACAAGGAACCATGAGGAAGCTAGGACTTAAGGTTGATTGCCGTGCCAAGAAACCAAGGAAATTAATTGAAAGTGTGCCACAGCCGTGTTTCGAACACGGGACAGCAAAGTGGAAACACTGCCCTGCCCTCCGCGAGGGCAGGGTAGCATTTGGGTTGGTGCACAAATCTGGCGCACCATGGCACGTTCCTGGCAGCATCTGGCGCACCAAGCTCAATCCTGGCAGCACCAAAATTTCCTGCCCTGCCCTCCGTGAGGGCAGGGCAGCATCCTATGCACCAAGCTCAATTCTGGCGCACCAATTTTTGATTCTGGCGCACGAACTCCTGATTCTGGCAGCACCAAGGCAATTTCTGGCGCACCAACTTTTCCTGCCCTGCCCTTGGTGCGGGCAGGGCAGCATCTCACGCACCAAGGCTGCACCAAACTCGCACAAGGCTGCACCACGCCGCACCAATCGTCCGCACCATGCACCAATTTTCTGCCCTGCCCTCCACAAGGGCAGGGCAGCCTCCTGGGAGTCACAATTTTGGGCCGAAAAATTCAATTAAAAATCCATTTTAATTCATTTCTTCACCAAATCAAAAGCCCATCCAAATCCCAAAATCCAAGAATAGAAAGTGTATAAATAGAAGCTAGTTTGATGTAATTAGGACCTTTTACCACTTTTACCTTTACTTTTGAATTTTACTTTCACCTTTCTTTTGAGCTTTGGCAATTGTTCTTGGGGGACTTTACTGAGAATTCTAAGAATTGGGGAGGATAATTGATCTCTCTTCTTCCTCATTCTTGCCTGAGCACTTCTACTCTTCTGTTTCTGAGTTTTGGGTGTGAGAAATTGAGGAAATTCTGTCTCAATTCCCATTCAAATTCTCTTCAATTCTCTTTCTGCATAATTGAATCCCTTTACATTTTCTTTACTGCTTTCTCTTCTAATTCTTGTCAATTGCTTTGTTAACTTGGATCTAGGAAGGCAAATAGAGATCTAGGCTCTGCTACCTAGTCTCTTGAGACCTGAGACCCAATTTTACTTTTGGTTCTTCTGTGAACCTTGCTGCATTTTAAATTTCCTATTCTGTTTGAATTTCAGTTTACTCCAATTCATCTTCTACTTAATTGATTGCTGCAATTTACTTCTTCTTTGTTTAGATCCTGCAATCCCATTCCTCAATTCCCTTTTATATTCAAGCAATTTACATTCCTTGCCATTTAAGTTACTGCAATTTACATTTCTTGCACTTTAAGTTTCAGTCATTTAGTTTCTTGTTCTTTAAGATTCAGTCCATTTTACTTTCCTGTTCTTTAATTTACTGCAAATTCCCCTCTCCCTTTACATTTACTGTCATTTACTTCCTGTTAAACACAAATCACTCAACCAATACTTGATTCGCTTGACTAAACCAACCACTAAACTAAAATTGCTCAATCCTTCAATCCCTGTGGGATCGACCTCACTCATGTGAGTTATTATTACTTGATGCGACCCGGTACACTTGCCGGTGAGTTTTGTGTTGGATCGTTTTCCACACATCAAGTTTTTGGCGCCGTTGCTGGGGATTGAAATAGATTGACAATGATTAAGTGAAGTGGAGGTCTAGATTAAGCACTTTCTCTTTTCTGTTATTCTAACTCCTACTAACACACTAACTGTTTGAATTTTTGCTTAAACTAACTAAAACTTCATTCTAGCTATAGAGTGAAGTTTCATTGGCTTTCTGAGTTTGTGTGATTATTGTTGTGTGTTTGTATGTCAGGTACAGGAAGATCTTCCCCTATCATCTCTGAAATTGATCAAAGAACTCTTCGGAGAATAAGAAGAGCTGAAAGAGGGAAGAACGTTGTTGGAGAAGAAGAATCTGAAGAGGAATTCCAAGAGATGGAAGGAGATACCAATCAACCAGGAGAAGGAGCCAACAATAATCAACAACAGAGAAGAGTCTTGGCTTCATACACATTTGCAAATGCTAGGCATTGTGGGAGTAGCATTCTTCCTCCCAATGTCAATGCAAACAATTTTGAACTCAAGCCACAACTCATCACTCTGGTTCAAAACAATTGTTCTTTTGGAGGAGGGCCTTTGGAGGATCCAAATCAACATTTGTCTACTTTCTTGAGAATCTGTGACACAGTGAAAACAAATGGTGTACCCCCTGATAGCTACAAGTTGCTGCTCTTCCCATTCTCTCAGAGATAAAGCCACTCAATGGCTAGAGACCTTTCCAAAAGAAAGCATCAACACTTGGGATGACTTGGTGAGCAAGTTTCTTGCCAAATTCTATCCACCTCAAAGAATCCTAAGGTTGAAGACTGAGGTTCAAACGTTCACCCAATTGGAGGCTGAGAACTTATATGAAGCATGGGAAAGGTATAAGGCTCTATTGAGGAAATGTCCACCAGAGATGTTCACTGAGTGGGACAAGTTACAGAACTTCTATGAGGGACTCACTCTTAAAGCTCAAGAAGCTCTTGATCACTCTGCCGGAGGCTCATTACAACTCATGAAGACCACAGAGGAAGCTCAAAACCTCATTGATATGGTGGCCAACAACCAATATTTCTTTGCTCATCAAAGACAACGCCAACCATCACAGAGAAGAGGAGTAATGGAGTTGGAAGGAGTGGATTCAATCTTAGCTCAAAACAAGATGATGCAGCAGCAGATTCAACAACAGTTTGAGCAAATGGCCAAAAGAATTGATGGCTTGCAAGTGGCAGCAGTGAGCACCACAAGCCAACCACCAACTACTTGGGTGCAAAATGAAGAAACTCAAGAGGAGGAACAACAAGAGCTAGTCCAATACATGCACAACCAAAATCCTGGAACAAATGAAGTCTATGGTGATACTTACAATCCATCTTGGAAGAACCATCCCAACCTCAGATGGGGAGACAACCATAACCAAAACCAACAACCATGGCAAAGAAACACAAGTCAGAACAATTGGAAAAACACAAACCACAACCCCCAGCCAAACACTAACCAAAATTCATACAGAAAACCACAAAACAACTACCCAAATTCTAACCAATACCCACCCAATAACCACCCAACTAACCAAAACACTTATCTTCATCCATCAACACCCCAAAATCAACCCATCTCACAAGACTCACAGAGAATCACCAATCTAGAGCTGCTCATGGAGAAACTGATGAAGAACCAAGAATTGACAACAAAGAACCAAGAAGCCTCCATGAAGAACCTAGAGAGGCAGATTGGACAAATCTCTAAGAAGATTTATGTTGAAAAACCATCAAGTTCACTACCTAGTGATACCATTCCCAACCCAAAGGAATAATGCAAGGTCGTGCAACTAAGAAGTGGAAAGATGTTAGTGGATGGTAACCAAGGGGCAACCAAGCATAATGACACTGAGCCAACAAAGAATGATGAAGCCACCAACAAGGACATAATGACCAAGAATGTCCCAGGAGAACTCACAGAAGAGAACAACAAACCACAGAATTTGAAGAAAGGAAAGCAAATCATGGAAGAACCAACCCCAAGACAACATCAAGTGGAGAAGAGCCCAACACCACCACTACCTTATCCACAGAGATTTCACAAGGAAACAAAGGATCAGCACTTCCACAAATTTCTTGAGACTTTCAAGAAGTTGGAAATCAACATACCTTTGGCAGAAGCTTTGGAGCAAATGCCTTTATATGCCAAGTTCTTAAAGGAGCTCATCAACAAGAAAAGAGATTGGAATGAGAAGGAAACGGTGATGCTTAGTGAGGAATGTAGTGCCGTGCTCCAAAAGGGAATCCCACCAAAACTCAAGGATCCAGGGAGTTTTGTAGTGTCATGCACTATAGGCAAACTATCCTTGGACAAAGCTCTTTGTGATCTTGGAGCTAGTATCAACTTAATGCCCTTGTCCATGATGAAGAAGTTGGCCATAGAAGAACTCAAACCCACCAGGATGTCACTAGTCATGGCAGACAGATTAATCAAGACACCAAATGGAATTGTGGAAAATTTGTTAGTAAAGGTTGGAGAGTTTATCTTCCCTGCAGACTTTGTAATCCTAGATACCGATGAGGAAGGCAACAATTCAATCATCCTGGGCAGACCATTTCTAGCAACTGCAAGAGCCATTATAGATGTGGAAAAAGGAGAAATGATTTTCAGAGTACACAATGAGCAAATGATCATCAATGTTTTTAAGTCAATGCAACACCCTCCAGAGCAGGAAGATCATTTGAGGGTGGATATGATAGAGAGCTTGGTGGAAGAAATGTTAGACATTGATCAGCATGAGCAAGAAAAAGACAATCAAGAAACAATAGAGGAACATGTGGCTGAGGCTTTCATAAACAAAGAGGTGGAACCAAGCAAGAAAGAAGAGGTGCGAAAACAAGAACTGAAGCCATTACCTTCTCATCTCAAATATGCATTTCTTGGGACTTCAGAAAGCCTCCCGGTGATCATCAATTCGTCCTTGACAAAGAAAGAAGAAGGAGAGCTTCTTGATGTTCTCAGAGCCCACAAGGATGCCTTAGGATGGACCATTGATGACCTGAAAGGCATCAGCCCTACAGTATGCATGCATAAGATTCTTTTGGAGGACAATTCCAAAGCAGTAATTTAACCTCAGAGAAGACTAAACCCTGCAATGAAGGAAGTCGTCCAGAAGGAAGTGATGAAGTTATGGAATGCAAGAATCATATATCCTATTTCCGATAGCTCATGGATAAGCCCAGTCTAAGTGGTACCAAAGAAAGGTGGGATGACAGTCATTATTAATGAGAAGAGTGAACTCATTCCCACCAGAACGGTGACAGGGTGGAGGATGTGCATTGACTATAGAAGGTTGAATGATGCCACACGCAAAGATCACTTCCCACTTCCTTTCATTGATCAAATGCTTGAAAGGTTGGCTGGCCATGCTTATTATTGCTTCTTGGATGGCTATTCTGGGTATAATCAGATAGTGGTAGATCCAAAAGACCAAGAAAAGACTTCATTCACATGCCCAGTTGGAGTTTTTGCCTATAGAAGAATGCCATTCGGATTATGCAATGCCCCAGCCACTTTTCAAAGGTGTATGCTTTCCATTTTCTCAGATATGGTTGAAAAATTTTTAGAGGTTTTCATGGATGATTTCTCTGTTTTTGGTGATAATTTCAATACTTGCTTAAATCATCTAACTCTTGTCTTGAAACGGTGCCAAGAAACTAATTTGGTTTTGAACTGGGAGAAGTGCCATTTCATGGTACCTGAGGGGATTGTTCTTGGTCATAAAGTTTCAAGAAGAGGAATAGAGGTTGACAAGGCAAAAGTGGAAATAATAGAAAAACTCCCTCCACCAACTAATGTGAAATCTGTTAGAAGTTTCTTGGGGCATGCAGGATTTTATAGAAGGTTTATCAAAGATTTTTCTAAAATAGCCAAACCTTTGAGTAACCTTTTGATGATTGATCAACCTTTTGTTTTTGATAAAAATTGCCAGCATGCTTTTGAAACTTTAAAACATAAACTCACAACAGCACCAATTATCACACCCCCGGATTGGAACTTACCATTTGAACTTATGTGTGATGCAAGTGAAATTGCAATTGGTGCTGTACTTGGACAGAAGAAGGGAAACTTGCATCATGTTATATATTATGCAAGCAAAGTATTGAATGAAGCTCAAAAAAATTACACCACAACAGAGAAGGAATTGTTAGCTGTAGTCTATGCATTTGATAAGTTTAGATCATACTTGATAGGATCTAAAATTGTGGTTTATACTGATCATGCTGCCCTCAAGTATTTGATGTCAAAGCAGGATGCTAAACCAAGACTTATCAGATGGATTCTACTCTTACAAGAATTTGACATTGAGGTAAGGGACAGGAAAGGCACTGAAAATCTAGTTGCTGATCATTTGTCAAGGCTGCCACCAGAAACAATTCAAAAGGCCTCATTACCTGTGAATGAAAGCTTCCCAGATGAACATCTCATGCAAATCCAACAAACACCATGGTTCGCTGATATAGCAAACTACAAAGTAGGGAGAAAGATACCGCAAGAATTCACTAAGCAACAAGTGAGGAAACTAATCAATGAAGCAAAGAAGTTCTTGTGGGACGAACCCTATCTGTTCAGAAGGTGTTCTGATGGAATAATCAGGAGATGTATTCCTGAAAGTGAAATAAGAGATATATTGTGGCATTGCCATGGCTCAGCTTATGGTGGACACTTTGGTCCAGAAAGAACAGCAGCAAAGGTATTACAAAGTGGTTTCTATTGGCCAACCATCTTCAAAGATGCCAGGGAATTTGTCCACCAATGTAATGAATGCCAAAGAGCAGGAGGACTAACAAAAAGGAATGAGATGCCACAGAACTTCATTTTGGAAGTAGAATTATTTGATCTATGGGGCATTGATTTCATGGGACCCTTCCCCCTTCTTATTCATTCAGATATATCTTGGTAGCAGTAGAGTATGTTTCAAAATGGGTGGAAGCCATAGCCACAACTACCTGTGATGCACAAATTGTTCTTCAATTCCTAAAGAAGCACATCTTTACTAGATATGGAGTACCCAAGGGTCTCATCAGTGATGGTGGTGGTCATTTTTGCAATAGACAAATGGAGAAACTTCTCCACAAATATGGAGTTGTTCATAAGGTAGCCACGCCATATCAACCTCAAACTAATGGGCAGGCAGAATTAGCAAACAGGGAACTGAAGAAGATCCTAGAAAAAACAGTTGGCAGCACAAGAAAGGATTGGGCTAGGAAGTTGGAAGATGCACTTTGGGCATACAGAACAGCTTTTAAAACTCCTACTGGGAAGTCCCCATTTCAACTGCTATATGGCAAATCTTGTCATCTCCCTGTAGAGCTTGAGCACAAAGCATTTTGGGCCACTAAACTTCTAAATTTGGATTCTGAAGCAGCAGGAGAGAAAAGATTGTTGCAGCTGAATGAGCTAGATGAGTTTAGGCTAGAAGCCTATGAAAATACCAAGATATACAAGGAGAAAGCTAAGAGATGGCATGACAGGAAGATTTTGAAGAAAGAATTCAAACCTGGACAACAAGTACTCTTGTATAACTCACGGCTCAAGATATTCCCTGGCAAGCTTAAGTCTAAGTGGACTGGTCCATACTTGGTGACTAAGGTTTTTCCTTATGGGAGTATTGAATTGCTAGATGAAGCAACAAAGAGCCAGTTTACAGCAAATGGTCATAGAGCAAAACTGTATCTAGGGGGGCAATGGAACAAAGAAAAGGAGGTTCATAACCTAGATCCCCCTTGAAGCAAAAATGAAGATGTCAAGCTAGTGACAATAAAAGAGCGCTTGTTGGGAGGCAACCCAACCTGAGGTAGTTTCTTTTCATAGCTTTTCCAATAAAAATGTTGAGTAATTAGTGTGCATTACAAGGAGCTAAGTTTGGTGTCGCACACCAAAACAATTTGAGGGAGAATGGAAACTTCTAAGTTTGGTGTTCCACCAAAAATATCAATTAAAAACACACTCTCACCTCCTGCATGATTCTAGCTCCAAGCAATCAAACACATTATTCAACTGTTGAATTGTTTTCTAGCTTTTATTTCATTAACCTTTAGTAAGGATACATGGTTTCAAACATGGTTGACTTGTTACATCTGAGGCAGTGGCAAACAATTAAGTTTGGTGTCCCTACACCAAAAATCAATCCTGGAGCCACACTCAGTTTATGCATACTAACCATACAACTAAGGGCTTGAGAAGCAAGCAACTTTGAGGATTATGCAGGATATTATGTTGACAATTGAAGATACTATGCATTTTAACTCAAAGAGAACACAACAGAAGGAAGAATCAAAGGGCTGCAACTTCAAAGGTTGTATCTAGACTTAATCCTTGCTGCTGTGAAATGCTTTGAACATGGGAACCATTGTATGTCTTGCTAAAGTGTTTATCTAGTTGCAAGTGAAATTGTTTGCTAAAAATGATAAATCTGCATAATGATTGCTATCCATCACTTAGCTTGAAAATTGTTTTGTTTCCCATATGCTTAAATAAAAGAGTTTGGTTTGAATTGAAAAGTGAAATATCCAATGTTGCATAAGTATGAATGGAAGTTGGTGGTGGTATATGTGTTTGATTAAATGCATAACTCATGAAATAATTGTTGCATAATATCATTCTCATCCAATTGTGAGTTAGCTTGCTGTTACAAAGACTCTTATCAAGAATGAAACAATCTTGGTAATAAAAACAGAAAGAAAAGGGAAAGAAAAAGCCAAAATGGCAAGAAAAACAAAGAATAAAGGTTGGACACCAATAGCTTGAACCTTAGGACATATGCCTGTGGTGTTCTTGTACTAAGATCTTCTTGGATGAGTAAATTCTAAGGGGTATTTTAAAACCCGGTCACTTAGATCAACTGATTTGGGATGGCCAATTGAAAATCCACAATAAAGAGCAACTTAGATACAGAACATTTAGTTATCCAAAGAGATGCTGGGCATCAATGATCCTAGGAAGAATTAGTGAGCCAAGTGTCTGTGGTGGAGAGATGTTGAGTAAAAGAAAGAAACAAATAAAGCCAAAGGCTATGACTGCAACATTTGACACCAAACCTCCAAAAGAATAATAAGCTTGTTAAGCATTGTAAGCCAAGAAAAGTTAGCAAGGGAGGAATCAAAGAGTGAGCCTTATAACAGCAAGTTTAGCAAACCTTTGATGCAAAATGTATATCATGTAACTGCAACAATAATTGAGTTGTCATTGTCTGCATAATGACCCCATAGATCAAGTTCTGCTATCTGCATAATAAGGATAAGTATCCTTTTCTTATTCTTTCCATTTACTCTTAGTTTTGATGCTTGCTTGGGGACAAGCAAGATTTAAGTTTGGTGTTGTGATGACAAGTCATCATATACCCATTTTTCAAGCTAATTTCACTTGTTTTGTTAGCATTTATGCACTTTCTTGCATCCTAAGTAAGTGATTTGGAGTGAAAATGCATAACTTCTCTAAATCAAGCAACCACCATGAAATTAATGATAATCCATGAGGTTTGAGCTAATTTTAATTGAATTTTAATTGATTTATAAGCCTCTTGAATTTAGTGATACTTGGAGTGGTTGTTTTGGTTTATTATAGGTGAAGAAAAGAAAAGAAAAGGAAAAGCGTGGCCTAAGAAGTGTAGCCCAAGGAAAGGAATGCATGGCCAAAGTAATAGGAAGCGTGCCGCATGCAAGAGGGAGGCAAACATTGCCCTCCACAAGGGCAGACTGCCCTCTAGGAGGGCAACATAAGAGAACCAAGAAGAGAAGGCAACTCTGCCCTGCCCACTACAAGGGCAGAGCACAAAATGTGCCTTGGGACCAAGAGGAAGAGAACCTTGCCCTGCCCTCCACAAGGGCAGTATCGGGCTCACCAAGGAAAGAATTCAAAGGAAAAATGTCACCCATGCATGCCACAAGATTCGAACAAGGAACCATGAGGAAGCTAGGACTTAAGGTTGATTGCCGTGCCAAGAAACCAAGGAAATTAATTGAAAGTGTGCCACAGCCGTGTTTCGAACACGGGACAGCAAAGTGGAAACACTGCCCTGCCCTCCGCGAGGGCAGGGTAGCATTTGGGTTGGTGCACAAATCTGGCGCACCATGGCACGTTCCTGGCAGCATCTGGCGCACCATGGCACGTTCCTGGCAGCATCTGGCGCACCAAGCTCAATCCTGGCAGCACCAAAATTTCCTGCCCTGCCCTCCGCGAGGGCAGGGCAGCATCCTATGCACCAAGCTCAATTCTGGCGCACCAATTTTTGATTCTGGCGCACGAACTCCTGATTCTGGCAGCACCAAGGCAATTTCTGGCGCACCAACTTTTCCTGCCCTGCCCTTGGCGCGGGCAGGGCAGCATCTCACGCACCAAGGCTGCACCAAACTCGCACAAGGCTGCACCACGCCGCACCAATCGTCCGCACCATGCACCAATTTTCTGCCCTGCCCTCCATAAGGGCAGGGCAGCCTCCTGGGAGTCACAATTTTGGGCCGAAAAATTCAATTAAAAATCCATTTTAATTCATTTCTTCACCAAATCAAAAGCCCATCCAAATCCCAAAATCCAAGAATAGAAAGTGTATAAATAGAAGCTAGTTTGATGTAATTAGGACCTTTTACCACTTTTACCTTTACTTTTGAATTTTACTTTCACCTTTCTTTTGAGCTTTGGCAATTGTTCTTGGGGGACTTTACTGAGAATTCTAAGAATTGGGGAGGATAATTGATCTCTCTTCTTCCTCATTCTTGCCTGAGCACTTCTACTCTTCTGTTTCTGAGTTTTGGGTGTGAGAAATTGAGGAAATTCTGTCTCAATTCCCATTCAAATTCTCTTCAATTCTCTTTCTGCATAATTGAATCCCTTTACATTTTCTTTACTGCTTTCTCTTCTAATTCTTGTCAATTGCTTTGTTAACTTGGATCTAGGAAGGCAAATAGAGATCTAGGCTCTGCTACCTAGTCTCTTGAGACCTGAGACCCAATTTTACTTTTGGTTCTTCTGTGAACCTTGCTGCATTTTAAATTTCCTATTCTGTTTGAATTTCAGTTTACTCCAATTCATCTTCTACTTAATTGATTGCTGCAATTTACTTCTTCTTTGTTTAGATCCTGCAATCCCATTCCTCAATTCCCTTTTATATTCAAGCAATTTACATTCCTTGCCATTTAAGTTACTGCAATTTACATTTCTTGCACTTTAAGTTTCAGTCATTTAGTTTCTTGTTCTTTAAGATTCAGTCCATTTTACTTTCCTGTTCTTTAATTTACTGCAAATTCCCCTCTCCCTTTACATTTACTGTCATTTACTTCCAGTTAAACACAAATCACTCAACCAATACTTGATTCGCTTGACTAAACCAACCACTAAACTAAAATTGCTCAATCCTTCAATCCCTGTGGGATCGACCTCACTCATGTGAGTTATTATTACTTGATGCGACCCGGTACACTTGCCGGTGAGTTTTGTGTTGGATCGTTTTCCACACATCATGGACCAGTCCACTTAGATTTAAGCTTGCTAGGGAACACCTTGAGTCGTGAGTTGTACAAGAGTACTTGCTGTCCAGGTTTGAATTCTTTCTTCAAGATCTTCCTGTCATGCCACCTCTTGGCTTTTTCCTTGTATATCTTGGCATTTTCATAGGCTTCTAGCCTAAATTCATCAAACTCATTTAGCTGCAACAACCTTTTCTCCCCTGCTGCTTCAGAGTCAAGATTTAAGAGTTTAGTAGCCCAAAAAGCTTTGTGTTCAAGCTCTACAGGGAGGTGACAAGATTTGCCATATAATAGCTGAAAGGGGGACTTCCCAATGGGAGTTTTGAAAGCTGTTCTGTATGCCCAGAGTGCATCTTCCAACTTCCTAGCCCAATCCTTTCTTGTGTTTCCTACCGTCTTCTCTAGAATCTTCTTCAATTCTCTGTTTGCTAATTCAGCCTGCCCGTTAGTCTGAGGGTGGTATGGTGTGGCTACTTTATGAATAACTCCATATTTATGAAGAAGTTTCTCCATTTGTTTGTGATGCCAGGGCATCTTGGCTAGTTTTACTAGCCATTTTTTGTATGCTTTAGGTTGGTTTCATGCATTTTCTTAGGAAATAAGCAAGTATTTGGTTGAAAATGCAATCATAGCATGATTCAAGCAAACATTGTGAATTTTGAATGATTTCATGAGAATTATGCATAAATTGAATGATAAATTGGATGATGCATGATCCCATGATTAAGAGCAAGACTTTGATACACTTTGTTTGATTGATTTCAGGCCAAAAGAAGAAGAGAAGAGCCACGTTAGTGGCTACGTTAGTTACACTAACGTGGACACTAACGTGGAAGGAAGGAAAGCCCCAACGTTAGTGAGAAAAGTTAGTGGCATTAACTTTGGAGAAAGGGGTATAAGCCAACGTTAGTGGAAAAGGTGAACGCCATTAACATTTTCGAAGCAAAAAGACCCACGTTAACAGCCACGTTAACTAAGTTAACGTGGTAGTTAACGTGGAAAGAAAGGAAGATGCCAACGTTAGTGGAAAAGGTGAACGCCACTAACGTTTTCGAAGCAAAAAGACCCGCGTTAACAGCCACGTTAACTTAGTTAACGTGGTAGTTAACATGGAAAGAAAGGGAGATGCCAACGTTAGTGGAAAAGGTGAGTGCCACTAACGTTGGCGAGGCAAAAAAAAGACCCACGTTAACTTCTACGTTAACTAAGTTAACGTGGAAGTTAACGTAGGCAAAAGCCCACCTGGCAGCCTGACCATGCCTTCTTCAAACACGCATAACTTGAGCCATAAAGCTCCAAATGAGATGATTCTAGCGGCATTGGAAAGTATGATTCTAGAGCTTTCCAAGCACATATGGCACTACATGGTTGACACTAAATTTGTGGGAGAAAATCTGCCCCGAAAGTGCAAAGATGAACATGGTATCAACCTGTAGTAAGGCCAACTGACCTCTTCACCTTCCAAGAAGTATAACGCGAGCTGTAGAGCTTTAAATGATGTGCTTCTAGAAGCCTTGGAAAGTAGACATCCAGAGCTTTCCAACAATATATAATAGTATGGGGTGGACATTAAGTTTGAGCCCCTGATCGCTAGCGTTATTGTGACTCACATTTTCCATTAACGCTAGTCGCTAGCGTTAACGTGACTCACGTTTTCCATTAACGCTAGCGACTATGCCAGCGACCATGTCCACTTCAAAGGAGCATAACTTGAGTTACAGAGATCCAATTGAGGTGATTTCAGTTGCGTTAGAAAGCTGACATTCAGAGATTTCCAAAGATAATATAATAGTCTATAGTGGGCATGAAATTGGAGCACAAACAAGAGGCATCTTTTAAGCCCCAAAAACACCAAAGCAATAAAGCCAAGTCACCCTGGACCTTAATTTGATTCACTTCTCTTGGACCACCTGATGGTATTTTTTGTGGAAAAAACGAATTTCCAAAACACCTAAAACTCACCGGCAAGTGTACCGGGTCGTATCAAGTAGTAAAACTCACTTAGAGTGAGGTCGATCCCACAGGGATTGATGGATCAAGCAACTTTAGTGGGTGATTAGTTTAGTCAAGCTAACATTGAAGTGAATTGTGTGAAATTGTAGCCAACAGAAAGTAAATGGCAGTGAATTTGCAGTTGCAGAATGTAAATTGGCAAGTAACTTAAAGAGCAAGAAATGTAAATTACAGAAACTTAAATGACAAGAAATGTAAATTGCATCAAATGTAAAGGGGGTTGGGTGCTGGAAATTAAAGAGAGCAATGAAGCAAGCAATCAAGGAGATCTTGAGAACAAGTAACAGGAAGCTTAAAGTGCAGGAAAATTTAAATCAAGCTCACAGCAACTCAAATGTAAATTTCAGAAAGGGAAACTTGCAGGAAATTAAAATAACACGAAAGTAAATTGAAAGCAATAACAATAGAAAGCAATGGGAACCAAAGATCAAAAGCAAACTCAATGTAAATTGAATTTTAACTTGCAGCAAAAGGAAATTATAGCAAATATCAAACAGGAAAGTAAAATTACTTGAAGAATTAAAAACAGAAAATGACTGCTGCTAAATTGCAGCAATTAAAAGAATGTTGAAGATCTCAGGGGTGGAGGAGACTAGAAAACAAGTCTAGATCTCAAGTCCTTCCTTGATCCGACAAGAGAAAAGTTGCAGAAAAGTAAAAGAACAGATTGCAGAAGAAGAAGATTTAAAACAGCAAATGAAAATTGAATTATGCAGTAAAAGAACAAGATGAATCTCAAATCAGGAATGAAACAGAATTCCTTCCTTCCCAATCCAAAATTCAAAAGAAAACTTAAAAGAGAGAGCTATTCTAATGGAGTTGCCCTCCAATATTCTCTAATGGGGGCTATCCTTTACAAAGATGAAAATGATGCCTTATTTAGGCTTTACAAAGTGAAAATGAAATTCAAACAAATTAAAATGAAAATCCTAATTCTAGCTTGTTCTTGTGCCTTTGAGTGATGATGTGGGTTTTGCTTGCTTTTGATTTGAGGAGAAATGGGTTTGGTTGGCCTTGATTCAATTTGGAAAAGAATTGAATTAATTTGGATTTTTATTGAATTTTTGGCCCATGTGAAAATTGCTCCCAGGAGGATGCTCAGCTCACAAGGTGAGCTGAGCATTGGTGCCTTGGTGCAAAAATTGTTGTGCACCTTGTGCCCCTGGACCGTGTCAAATATTTGTGTGGTGCACCATGAGTAGCGCTCAGCTCTCCAAGTGAGCTGAGCATTGGAGCTTTGTGTGAGGGGCGTCTTGATCCCTTAAAATATTTTGCGTGCCAAGTCTTGGACATCATCAGGGTAGCGCTCAAGTGGTGCTAGGAGTGCACCTTCCTTGTTGAAGTCTCTGTGTTCGAAACTTGCTTGGAGCATTTTGGCCAATTTTAGCTTATTTTCCTTGCAAGGAGTAGCGTTCCCCTCTTTCCCTTGGGTCATGGGTTCAAACCTTGGAGCAAGCGCAACCAATTTCCTTGAATTTCTTTTGATGAATGCCCGATAATGCTCACTTGGTGAGCTGAGCATTATTTTTCCCTTCCTTGTTTCTTTGCTTCAAACAAAGTGAGCAGAGCATTGAAACATTGCCTCCTTGGAATTTTCCTTTGTGCTCTTTTCATGTGCCACACTTCCTTATGTTCTTTGCACACTTTTCTTTTCCTTGAGCCACACTTCTTAAGCCACGCTTTCTTCTTTTCTTCTTTTCGTCACCTACAAGAAATCAAAACAACCAATTAAAGTATCACCAAATTCACAAGGTTTATAAATCATTAAAAATCAATTAAATTTAGCCTAAACCTCATGATTTAGCATCAATTAGATGGTGGTTGTTTGATTCAAAGAAGTCATGCATTTTCATTCCAAATTACTTACTTATAATGCAAGAAAGTGCATAAAACTTATTGAAACAAGTGAAAATTGCTTGCAAAACTAGCATATGATGACTTGTCATCACCACCCAACCTCAAGGAAGCAAGCCCAGAAGTGTCAACCAATCAAGGCCACGAGAAGCATCTAGAATAGGAATTTTCATTTAATTGTAATATGCTTTTAATTTCATTTTGTCATTTAGGAGAACCTATATAAAGGCTTTAGTTTTTACTTTGAAAGGAGGGATTGGACGGAAGGGAACACAGAAATTGGGATTGGAAGAGGGGTCTTCGGACTCCCTCCCCTCACTCACTTTTCCTTCTCTTCTTTTCTTTGTACTTTTCATTTATGAATTTGGAAGTTTCAATGTTAGTTTTTAGTTTTAATCTTCATCTTTACTTTCCTGCACTTTCTTCTTTTCTATTTTGGTAGAGCAATGATCAACTAACTCTTTTCATTGGGTTAGAGAGCTCTATTGTGATTCAATGGATCAATTATAGTTTTCATTCTTCTTCTTCTTTCTTTTCTCTTGATCTTACTAGAAAGCTTTCAATCTTAATTCAATTAGTTAGTTGTCTTGGAAAAGAAACTCTCCATAATTGGATCTCTTCGGAACCTTGGAAGAGGAATGAAGAGATCATGCTAGAAATGCTTTCTCATGCTGGACCAAGTTGGGTTGGGATGGATATGTGACTATAATCCCCCAATACTTGATTTGGGAAATGCATGTGGTATAATCAGTGACCATACTTCATCTCTTCTCATGAGCAATTGACCAAGGAATTGGCTATTGATCAAGATTTGAGAGATTGGGTTACCAAGGAATTGGAATCCAATCACTTAAGATTGCCAAGGAGATCAATGAATGCATTGATTGAGGAAGAGATGAGAATGAACTTGATCCGGAGAATTGCAACATCTCTTGATCCCAATGTTCATTTTATTTTTAGTTCTTACATTTACTTTTCTTGCCATTTTACTCTTCTGCACTTTATAGCTTTTCTTTACTTTTATGCCATTTACATTTCCTTGTTACTTATCACTCCAATATGATTTGTCTAACTAGGATAATCAATTAATCATTGTTTGCTTAATCCGTTAATCTCTGTGGGATTCGACCTCACTCTATTGTGAGTTTTACTTGACGACAATTCGGTATACTTGCCGAAGGGAAATTTGTTGAGAGACAAGTTTTCATGCATCAAGTTTGTTACAAAAATGACAACCACTATCACTAATAAGACCCTTGGGCACTCCATATCTAGTGAAAATATGCTTCTTGAGGAATTGAAGGACAATTTGCGCATTACAGGTAGTTGTGGCTATGGCTTCCACCCACTTTGAGACATACTCCACTGCTACCAAGATATATCTGAAAGAATAGGAAGGGGGAAAGGGTCCCATGAAGTCAATGCCCCATAGATCAAATAATTCTAATTCTAAAATGAAATTCTGCGGCATCTCATTCCTTCTTGTCAATCCTCCTGCTCTCTGGCATTCATTACATTGGTAAAAAAACTCTCTGGCATCTTTGAAGATAGTTAGCCAATAGAAGCCACTCTGCAGTATCTTTGCAGCTGTTCTTTCTGGATCAAAGTCTCCACCATAAGCTGAGCCATGGCAATGCCATAATATATCCCTTATTTCACTCTTAGGGACACACCTTCTAATCACTCCATCAAGACATCTCTTGAACAGGAAGGGTTCATCCCACAAGAATTTCCTTGCTTTATTGATTAACTTCTTCACTTGTTGCTTAGAGAACTCTTGAGGTATCTTCCTCCCCACTTTGTAGTTTGCTATGTCAGCAAACCAAGGTGTTTGCTGGATCTGTAAAAGGTGTTCATCTGGAAAGCTTTCATTTACGGGTTGGGAGGCTTTTTGAATTATTTCTTGTGGTAGCCTCGACAAATGATCAGCAACTCGGTTTTCAGTGCCCTTCCTGTCCTTTACTTCAATGTCAAACTCTTGTAGGAGCAATATCCACCTGATAAGTCTTGGTTTAGCATCCTGCTTTGACATCAAATACTTAAGGATAGCATGGTCAGTATAAACCATAATTTTGGACCCTATCAAGTATGATCTAAACTTATCAAATGCATAAACTACAGCTAATAATTCCTTCTCTGTTGTGGTGTAATTTTTTTGAGCCTCATTCAACACCTTACTTGCATAATATATGACATGATGCAAGTTTTCCTTCTTTTGTCCAAGCACAGCACCAATTGCAATATCACTTGCATCACACATGAGTTCAAAATGTAGTTCCCAATCCGAGGGTGTGATGATTGGTGCTGTTGTGAGTCTGTTTTTTAAAGTTTCAAAGGTATGCTGGCAGTTTTCATAAAAAATAAAAGGATTATCAATCATTAATAGATTACTCAAAGGTTTGGCTATTTTAGAAAAATCCTTGATAAACCTTCTATAAAATCCTGCATGCCCCAAGAAACTTCTAACAGATTTCACATTAGTTGGTGGAGGGAGCTTCTCTATGATCTCCACTTTTGCCTTGTCAACCTCTATCCCTTTTCTTGAAACTTTGTGACCAAGAACAATCCCCTCGGGCACCATGAAATGGCACTTCTCCCAGTTCAAAACCAAATTAGTTTCTTGGCACCGTTTTAAGACAAGAGTTAGATGTTTCAAACAAGCATTCAAATTGTCACCAAAAATAGAAAAGTCGTCCATGAAAACCTCTAAAAACTTTTTGACCATATCTGAAAAAATGGAGAGCATACACCTTTGAAAGGTGGCTGGGGCATTGCATAGCCCAAACGGCATCCTTCTATAGGCGAAAACTCCAAATGGACATGTGAATGAAGTCTTTTCTTGGTCCTTTGGATCTACCACTATCTGATTATACCCAGAATAGCCGTCCAGGAAGCAATAGTAAGCATGGCCGGCCAATCTTTCAAGCATCTGGTCAATGAAGGGGAGTGGTAAGTGATCTTTGCGTGTGGCGTCATTCAGCCTCCTATAGTCAATACACATCCTCTATCCTGTCACAGTTCTTGTGGGAATGAGTTCATTTTTCTCATTAACAATGACTGTCATCCCACCCTTCTTTGGTACCACTTGAACTGGGCTTATCCATGAGCTATCAGATATAGGGTAGACTATCCCTGCATTCCACAACTTCATTACTTCCTTCTAGACAACTTCTTTCATTGTGGGATTTAGCCTTCGCTGAGGTTGAACCACTGGTTTGGAATTGTGCTCCAAGAGGATTTTATGCATACACACTGCAGGGCTGATACCTTTCAGGTCATCAATGGTCCATCCTAAAGCATCCTTGTGAGCTTTGAGTACATCAAGAAGTTCTCTTTCTTCTTTTTTTGTCAGGGATGAATTGATGATCACTTGGAAACTCTCTGATGTGCCAAGGAATGCATATTTGAGATGGGTGGGTAATGGCTTCAGTTCTTGTTTTTCTACTTCTTCCTTCTTGCTTGGTTTCACCTCTTTGTCAATAGAGATCTCAGCTGCTTGTTCCTCTCTTGTCTCTTGATTATTTTCCTCTTCTTGCTCATGATGATTAGTGTCTAACATTTCTTCTACCAGGCTTTCTATCATGTCCACTCTCAGGTAATCCTCTTGCTCAGGAGGGTGTTGCATTGACTTGAAAATATTTATGACCATTTGTTCATTGTGTACTCTGAAGATCATCTCTCCCTTTTCCACATCGATAATAGCTCTTGCAGTTGCTAGAAATGGTCTTCCCAAGATGATTGAATTATTTCCTTCCTCTTCAGTGTCCAAGATCACAAAATCCTCAGGGAAGATAAACTCCCCAACCTTTACTAACAGATTCTCCATAATTCCATTAGGTGTCTTGATTGATATATCAGCCATGACTAGTGACATCCTAGTGGGTTTGAGTTCTTTTATCGCAAGCTTCCTCATCATGGACAGGGGCATTAAATTGATACTAGCTCCAAGATCACAAAGAGCCTTGTCTAATGTCGTTTTGCCTATGGTGCAAGCAACTACAAAACTCCCTGGATCTTTAAGCTTTGGTGGGATTCCCTTTTGAAGCACAGCGTTACATTCTTCAGTGAGCAGCACAGTCTCCTTCTCCAGCCAACTTCTTTTCTTGTTGATAAGTTCCTTGAAGAACTTGGCATATAGAGGATTTTGCTCCAATGCCTCAGCCAAGGGTATGTTGATCTCTAGCTTCTTGAAAGTCTCGAGGAACTTATGAAAGTGCTAATCCTTTGCTTCTTTATGGAATCTCTGTGGATAAGGTAGTAGAGGTATAAGACTCTTCTCCACTTGCTGCTGTCTTGGATTTGGCTCTTCTATGATCTGCTTTCCCTTCTTTAAATTCTGTGGTTGGTTGTTCTCTTCTGTGAGCTTTTCTGGGACATTCTTGCTTGTTATGTTCTTGTTGTTAGCTCCCTCTTTCTCTGTTGGTCCTTTGTCACTCTCCATAGGCTTCTTGGTTGCCCCTTTGTTGTTTTCCACCAATGTCTTTTCACTTCTTAGTTGTACAGCTTTGCACTCTTCTTTCGGATTAGGAATGGTGTCGCTTGGTAGTGAGCTTGAAGGTCTCTCAATAGAAATCTGCTTGGAGATTTGTCCAATCTGCCTCTCTAGGCTCTTCATGGAAGCTTCTTGGTTCTTTGTTGTCATTTCTTGGTTCTTTATCATCTTCTCCATGAGCATCTCCAGATTAGTAATCCTCTGAGAATCTTGTGAGATTGGTTGGTTTTGGGGTGTTGATGGATGATGGTAAGTATTTTGGTTGATGGTTTGGTTATTGGATGGATAATGGTTGGAGTTGGGGTAATTGTTTTGAGGTTTTCTGTAAGGATTTTGGTTAGTTGGCTATTGGTTGTAATTTTGGTTATTTCTTGGAGTGTTTTGAGCTGAGTTCCTCTGCCATGGTTGTTGGTTTTGGTTGTGGTTATCTCCCCACCTAAGGTTTGGGTGGTTCTTCCAAGATGGATTGTAGGTGTCACCATACACCTCATTTGATCCGGAATTTTGGTTGTGCATCTACTGCACTTGCTCTTGTTGCTGTTCTTCTTGGTTCTCCTCATTCTGCCCCCAAGGATTTGATGGTTGGCTTGTGGCACTCACTGATGCAACTTGTAGGCTATCAATTCTCTTGGCCATTTGCTCAAATTGTTGCTGAATCTGCTGCTGCATCACTTTGTGTTGAGCCAAAATTGTATCCACTCCTTCCAATTCTAGCACTCCCTTCCTCTGTGATAGTTGGCGTTGCCTTTGGTGAGCAAAGAAGTATTGGTTGTTGGCCACCATATCAATGAGGTTTTGAGCTTCCACTGCAGTTTTCATCAATTGCAATGATCCTCCAGCTGAGTGATCAAGTGTCTCTTGAGCTTTTAGAGAGAGTCCTTCATAGAAATTATGCAGCTTATCCCACTCAGTGAACATCTCTGGTGGACATTTCCTTAGCAGGGCCTTATATATTTCCCATGCCTCATATAGATTTTCATCATCTATTTGGGTGAATGTCTGCACCTCAGTCTTCAATCTTATGATCCTTTGAGGGGAATAAAATTTGGCAAGAAACTTGCTCACCAAATCATCCCAAGTGTTGATGCTCTCCTTTGGAAATGTTTCTAGCCATTGAGTGGCTTTGTCCCTGAGAGAGAATGGGAAGAATAGCAACTTGTATATGTCAAGGTGCACTCCATTGCTTTTAACTGTGTCACAGATCCTCAAGAAAGTGGATTAATGTTGGTTCGGGTCCTCCAATGGTCCTCCTCTAAAAGAGCAGTTGTTTTGGACCAATGTGATGAGTTGTGGCTTCAATTCAAAGTTGTTTTCATTGACATTAGGGGTGAGAATACTACTCCCACAATGTCTAGCATTTGCAAAAGTATAGGAGGCCAGTACTCTCCTCTGTTGTGGGTTATTATTGGCCCCTCCTTCTGGTGGATTGGTTGAACGTTCCTCCATGTCTTGAAATTCTTCTTCTGACTCCTCCTCTCCAACAATGTTTTTCCCTCTCTCAGCTCTTCTTAATCTCCTAATGGTTCGTTCGTCTTGTTCATGAAAGGTGGGTATAGCTCTTCTTGTATCTGTCATATAAACAAAACACAAGAAACACACAGAACCAGAAAACCAGTGAAACTTCAATCTATTGCTAGAATGAGGTTTTGTTTAGCTTAGGCAACTAGTTAAACAGTTAATATGTTAGTTAAGAACAAAAGAAAAAAATGCTTAATCTAGATCTCCACTTCACTTAATCATTGTCAATCTATTTCAATCCCCGGCAACGGCGCCAAAAACTTGATGTGCGGATAACGGTCCGACACAAAACTCACCGGCAGGTATACCAGGTCGCATCAAGTAATAAAACTCACGGGAGTGAGGTCGATCCCACAGGGATTGAAGGATTGAGCAATTTTAGCTTAGTGGTTGATTTAGTCAAGCAAACAAGAGTTGATTTGAGTGATTTGTAATTGACTGAAACTAAATTACTGGAATTGTAAAGGGGAGTGGGTGAATTGCAGGAAATTAAAGTGAACAAAAGAAAAAAGAGCTGAATCTTAAATTGCAAGAAATGTAAATTACAGAAACTTAAAGTGCAAGAAATCTAAATTGCTTGAATTGTAAATGGGTCATGGATGTGGGATTGCAAAAATTAAACAAAGAACAGTAAAATTAAACAAACGGAAGAGGAGAAGATGGATTCAATTAAACTAGATCTCAAACAGAAATGTAAATAAGCTTGGTGAAGCATTCAACAAGGAAATTAAAATTGAAAAACACAGATCTCAGGACTTAAGAGACTAGATAGCCAAGTATAAATCTCAATGCCTTCCTAGATCCCAGTTCACAAAGCAAGTTAAGAGATATTGAAGATTGAAGCAGTAAAGGAAATGAAATTTAACTCAATTATGCAGAAGGAAAATCAAAGAGATCTTAAATGGAGATTGAGACAGAAGTTCCTCAATTCTTCACACTCAAGACTCAAACAAAACCAAATAAAGAAAACAAAAAGATCAGAGAAAGAAGAAGTAAATTCTCTCCTCCAATTCTCAAGCTATTGCAGAAAACAAAAAAATGGAAAGTAAGCTCTCAAGTTGACTAAGGATGAAAATTAAATTGAAAGTATGTTTTTCCTCTAATCCTAACTAACACCTATTTATACACTTTCTATTTTGGATCTAAGAATTTTGAGTGGTCTTGAAAGATGGGTGAAGAATTGAATTCAATTGGATTTTTAGATGAGTTTCAGCCCATATTGCTCCTAGGAGGCTGCTCTGCTCTTGTGGAGGGCAGAGCAGGGAAGCCTTGCATGTGGATCCAATTAGCGTGCCAAGTATGGGAGAGGCATCAAGATGCTGCCCTTCCCTTGTGGAGAGCAGGGCAGTGGTGTCATGGTGCGTGCCTTGCTTCCCTGCCCGTGCTGTGATGCGCCAAGGATGCGCGCCCAAGCTCCCTTGTTGCGCGTCAATTGTGCACCATGCACCAAGGAATGCTGCTCTGCCCTCCTTGTGGGCATCGCAAGCTTTCCATGTTCTTGGGTGAGGTCCCAAGTTCGAAACTTGCTGGATGGCTTTTGTTGCCCCTTTTTTCTTGGTTTTCTTGGCACCAAAGTAGCGCCTAGTTTCTTGCTTCCTCATGGTCTTGTGTTCGATCCTTGGAGGTTGAAAACAAGCTAATTTTGGCTTGTTTTCCTTTCATTTGAACGCTACTTCCTTCCCTCTTGAGCTTGGTTCGAAACCCATGGGTGGCACCTGGAGAACAATTTCCTTGAATTTTTCCATGAGGAGCCCGAAATTGCTCTTGAGGAGGGCAGGGCAGAATTTTTCCTTCCCTTATTTCTTGGCCTAGAATTGTGCTCCGCCCTCAAGGAGGGCAGGGCAGTGAAGCCTTGAATGCTTGGTTCATTGTTGTGCTCCCTTGGAGGGCAGTGTGCTCTTGTGGAGAGCAGTGTGGCTTCCTTCCTTCCATGCGCCACACTCTTTTCTTCCTTGGGCCACGCTTTCTTAAGCCACGCTTCATTCTTTTCTTCTTTTCTTCACATACAAATAATCAAAACAACCAATCAAAGTATCACTAAATTCACAAGGTTTATAAATCAATTAAAATTCAATTAAATTTAGCTTAAACCTCATGATTTAGCATCAATTAAATGGTGGTTGTTTGATTCAAATAAAACATGCAATTCCACTCTAAATTGCTTACTTATAGTACAAGAAAGTGCATAAAAACTAGTGAAACAAGTGAAATTAGCTTGAAAAATGGGTATATGATGACTTGTCATCACTCCTCTTTAACCACATGATGAATGTGAGAAATCAATTGAGGAGAGGAGCATGAAGGAGATTTTGGATTGTCAACTTGAGAACAAAGAAATGAAATGTATTTTGCAACAAGTGGAAGGGATGAATGTTGTTGAAGTAGAAGAAGTTGAAGAAGACCTAGGGGAGGTTGAACAAAAAGGAAACTACATCATTGAAGACAACTCTACACCAAGTAACAATGGTGATCTTGTTGAAGCTTCTTCCATTGAATGTGAAACCGATGTTGAGGAGGGTGCTCAACCTCCAATACATGACTTGATCAATGAGAAAGAGTTGCAATAAGTTAGAAAACAAGTGGAAATTGAAGAAAGTTGTCAAAAGATGGAAGTCATCAAGGAGGAGCCAAAGGAAGTGGAGCATACAATGTCAACACCATTGGGTATCTTTCTTACTAAGTCACCATCCAAATTACAAATTGAGTGGGTAATCATCTCATCCTTTAATTTTCTTGGCCCATATCAATATACATTGTTAGAAATGGATGATTAACTAAGAACTATTTGTGGGTTAAAAAGTAGAAAAGAGTTAGATGTTGGTTAGCAACAAGAATCAAGGTACATAGCGGGTAGACACTCAAACTTTGGGATTCAAAGGAGGAGTGGAACTCAAGTCAATGGAATTAGGATGATGAATAAAAGTTACAAGGAGAATTCAATAAGTTTGTCAACCAAATAGAAGCATGAAGATCAAGAAGAAAGGGGATTGACAAACAAAGTATGGGACCCCGGAATATACATAGATATCAACAACTTTGGGGCCTTGGTCCTCGCTTGAGATCTCATGGTGGCTTGACATGCTTAGTTTGGGATCCCGGAGGATATTGGAAATGCAAGCGTTGGTGGGGATTCAAGGAAGAGTTCAAGCATAAGCCACAATAGCAAGGACCCCATCAATGGTCCAACTTAAGGACTTAAAATAAAAGTGCTAGGTGGGAGACATCCCACCATGGTAAACTCTTTCCATTCCCTTGTATGTATAATCAATGAATGAATTGAGTTGCCATTGTTAGGTAGTTTCCTTATTTTCATACTTTTTTCATATCTTGCTTTGATTGCTAGGTTACTTGTTAGATTCATGTTTTGATTAGAATAGTTGTCTTTGACTTGCATTTTGCTTGAAGTGCAAGTTTTCATTGTTTTGTATTTGAAAATTTTTCAATAACCAAAAGATTTGTTGTTAAATTTAAATTTTTCAATCCACGCTTAAGCATGGGCGACGCTTATGCTTGGATTGCTGATGAGTGGATAATTTATACGCTTTTTGGCATTGTTTTTACATAGTTTTTAGTATGTTTTAGTTACTTTTTATTATATTTTTATTAGTTTTTATGCAAAAAATCACATTTCCAGACTTTACTATGAGTTTGTGTGTTTTTCTGTAATTTCAGGTATTTTCTGACTGAAGTTAACGGACCTGAGCAAAAATCTGATTCAAAGGCTGAGAAAGGACTGCAGATGCTGTTGGATTCTGACCTCCCTGCACTCAAATGCGTTTTTCTGGAACTCCATAAGTCCAATTAGTGCGCTCTCAATTGTGCTGGAAAGCTAACATCTTGGGCTTTCCAGTACTGTATAAGTTCATAATTTACACGAGATTTGATGGCCTAAACTGGCGTTAAAACGCTTACCAGAGACCCTTTTCTAGCGTAAAACGCCGGAACTGGCACCAGAACCGGAGTTAAATGCCCAAACTGGCATCCAAGCTGGAATTTAACTCTAGAAAAGGCCTATGCAAGTGTAAAGCTCAATGCTCAGCCCAAGCACACACCAAGTGGGCCCCGGAAGTGGATTTCTGTACTATCTGCACTTAGTTACTTATTTTCTGTAATCCCTAGTAACTAGTTTAGTATAAATAGCACTTTTTCCTATTGTATTTGAATCCCTTTTTTAGACTTTGATGCCATTTTTCATATTTGGGGAGGCTGGCCATTCGGCCATGCCTAGACCTTTTTCCCTTATGTATTTTTCAACGGTGGAGTTTCTACACCTCATAGATTAAGGTCTGGAGCTCTGCTATTCTTCATGAATTAATGCAAGTACTATTGTTTCTCTTTCAATTCACGCTTACTTCTTCTCCAAGATATACTCTCGTACTTAATTTAGTTAAGTCAAAATGAAGGGGTGACCCGTGACAATCACCCACTATCTTCGTTACTCGCTTAGCCAAGATTCGCGTGCCTGACAACCACAAGCGGTCTACATAATGTTCAACGTAGTCATTGAATGACAACTGGAGTATAGTCTCTTGGGTCTCTGATCCACAGATTTGACTCGCCTCTCCTGACAACAGAGCATTCAAATCTGTGAGATTAGAACCTTCGTGGTATAGGCTAGAACCAATTGGCAGCATTCCCGAGATCCGGAAAGTCTAAACCTTGTCTGTGGTATTCCGAGTAGGATCTGGGATGGGATGACTGCAATGAGCTTCAAACTCACGACTGTTGGGCGCAGTGATAGTGTGCGAAAGGATAGAAAGATCCTATTTCGACACAAGTGAGAACCGACAGATGATTAGCCATACGGTAGCTGATGCCTGAGCATATTTTTTATCTTTTCCAAATGAATTTGTATTTAAATTATTGAGTTTAATCAAGAATTAATTATCTTTTAGCTAGTATGGATGCTACTTTGAGTCTCGTCCAATTTTGTTTATATTATGTAGCATTTGGCTGGATTTGATGGAGAAGAAGCTTGCACAAAAGGAAGGAGCACAAGAATTAAAGGAGATGATCAGCGAGTAGCGACGCGTGCGCATACCTGATGTGTGCGCGTGATTTGGAGAATCGTGCAGCGACGCATGCGTGTATCTGACACGTACGCGTGACACGCGAAGAATAACATCAACGCGTACGCGTGACTGATGCGTACCCGTGACATGTGTGATGAGCGGATATTTTATACGCTTTTTGAGGGTAATTTCATATAGATTATAGTATGTTTTAGTTAGTTTTTAGTATATTTTTATTAGTTTTTAGGCGAAATTCATATTTTTGGACATTACTATAAGTTTGTGTGTTTTTATGTGATTTCAGGTATTTTCTGGCTGAAATTGAGGGAGCTGAGCAAAAATGTGATTTAGGCTGAAAAAGGACTGCAGATGTTGTTGGATTCTGACCTCCCTGCACTTGGAATGGATTTTTTGGAGCTACAAGAGTTCAATTGGCACGCTCTCAAATAGGTTGGAAAGTAGACATCCAGTTCTTTCTAGCAATATATAATAGTCCATACTTTGCGCGAAGATAAACGACGTAAACTGGTGTTTAACGCCAGTTCCATGTTGCATTCTGGCATTGAACGCCAGAAACAGGTTGCAAGTTGGAGTTAAACGCCAGAAACAGGTTACAACCTGACGTTTAACTCCAGAAATAGCCCAGGCACGTGAGAAGCTTAAGTCTCAGCCCCAGCACACACCAAGTGGGCCCCAGAAGTGGATTTCTGCACTATCTATCTTAGTTTACTCAATTTCTATAAACCTAGGTTACTAGTTTAGTATTTAAACAACTTTTAGAGACTTATTTTGTACCTCATGACATTCTTAGATCTGAACTTTGTACTCTTTGACGGCATGAGTCTCTAAACTCTATTGTTGGGGGTGAGGAGCTCTGCTGCGTCTCGATGAATTAATGCAATTATTTCTGTTTTCTATTCAAACACGCTTGTTTGTATCTAAGATTTTCATTCGCACTTTAATCTGGGTGATGATCTGTGACACTCATCACCATTCTCAACCCATGAACGTGTGCCTGACAACCACCTCTATCTTACATTAGATTGGATGAGTATCTCTTAGATTCCTTAATCAGAATCTTCGTGGTATAAGCTAGAATCCTTGTATGTGGTATTCCAAGTAGGATTCAGGGATTGGATGACTGTGACGAGCTTCAAACTTGCGAGTGTTGGGCGTAGTGACAAACGCAAAAGGATCAATGGATCCTATTCCAACATGATCGAGAACCGACAGATGATTAGCCGTGCGGTGATAGCACATTTGGACTATTTTTACTAAGAGGACGGATGGTAGCCATTGACAACGGTGATTCACCAACACACAGCTTGCCATAGAAGGAACCTTGTGTGCGTGAAGAAGAAGACATGGGGAAAGCAGAGATTCAGAAAACAAAGCATCTCCAAAACTCCAACACATTCTCCATTACTGCATAATAGGTATTTATTTTATGCTCTCTTGTTCATTTGCAAGTCAACTGATAATTATAATTGATATCTTGACTAAGAATTACAAGATAACCATAGCTTACTTCAAGCCAACAATCTCCATGGGATCGACCCTTACTCACGTAAGGTATTACTTGGACGACCCAGTGCACTTGCTGGTTAGTTGTGCGGATTGCAAAAGTGTGATTGCAATTTCGTGCACCAAGTTTTTGGCGTTGTTGCTGGGGATTGTTTGAGTTTGAACAACTGACGGTGAATCTTGTTGCTTAGATTAGGAAAATTTTGTCTTTTGGGTCAGAGTCTTTTATTTTCTTTTCAAAAAATTTTTTTCAAAAATATTATTTTTTTTATTTTTAGTTTTTCTGTGAGTTTAGTGTCATGTTTTAAGTTTGGTGTCAATTTCATGCTTTTCTTTGTCTTTCAATTTTCGAATTGCATGTTCTTTGTTCTTCCTTGATATTCAAATTGTTCTTGTCAATTTTTCTTGTTTGATCTTTGGTTTGCCTTGTTTTGTGTCTTTTCTTGTTTTTCTTGTGCATTTTCAAATTTTTAGTTTTCAAAAAAAATTATTTATTAAATACCTTGTTAAAAAACGTTAAATTTATAGCTCAGTTGGCTAGAGCGTTGGCTTATGTTCTTGGCCATTGGGTTTCTTCCTTTTAAAACTGTTTTCTCAAAAATAATTTTTCTTTGATTAAATCTTGTGCCAAACCTTAAGTTTGGTGTTCTCTTGTTAATTTTTCTTTAATTTTCGAAAATTTTATTTGGGTTTTCTAAAAATTTTAAGTTTGGTGTTCTTTCTTTTGTTCGTGGTGTTCTTGTGAGTCTTCAAGGTGTTCTTGAGTCTTCTTTGTGTTTTGATCTTAAAATTTTTAAGTTTGGTGTGCCTTGGTGTTTTTCCTCCAAAATTTTTGAAAACAAGGAGCATTGGATTTAAAAATTTTAAGTCTTGTGTCTTTTGTGTGTTTTTCTCTTTCATAATAAAATTCAAAAATAAAAAAGTATCTTTTTTCTAACTATTTTTAAACAATTTTTTCGAAACTTCTCATAAAAATTCAGATTTCAATTTCAAAATTTTTCAAATCTTATCCTTTTAAATTTTTTTAAAAAATCATATCTTTTTCAAAAATATCCTAACCACTTTCTCTCTCCTCACTTTTTTGAAAATCTTCATAAAATATTTTTCAAATTTTATTTTTATTTTTATTTTTATTTTTAATTTTTTTATTTTAGTTTTTATTTTATTTCATTTTAATATTTTAAAAATTATTTTTCTTATATAATAAAATAAATCCACATCATCTCCCTTTCTCCATCATGGACCTAAGTGGAATTGAACAGTCCAGAAGGACTCTGGGGTCATATGCTATCCCCACTACTGCTTCATATGGGAGTAGTATATGTATACCCTCTATCGAAGTTAGTAGCTTTGAGTTAAATCCTCAGCTCATTATCATGGTGCAGCAAAGTTGCCAGTATTCTGGTCTTCCACAGGAAGAACCTACAGAGTTTCTGGCACAGTTTTTACAAATTGCTGACATAGTACATGATAAGGAAGTAGATCAGGAGGTCTACAGATTATTACTATTTCCATTTGCTGTAAAAAACCAAGCTAAGAGGTGGTTAAATAACCAGCCTAAGGCTAGCATAAGGACATGGAAACAGCTGTCAAAAAAATTCCTGAATCAATATTTCCCTCCAAAATGGATGACACAGCTAAGGCTGAGCATCCAAGGCTTCAAACAAGGAGATAATGAATATCTTTATGATGCTTGGGAGAGATACAGAGAGATGCTAAGAAAATGCCCCTCTGAAATGTTTTCAGAGTGGGTGCAGTTAGACATCTTCTATTATGGGCTTACAGAGAAAGCTCAGATTTCTCTAAACCACTCAGCTAGTGGATCTATCCACATGAGAAAGACAATTGAAAAAGCTCAAGAGATCATTGATACAGTTGCCAGAAATCAGCATCTGTACCTAAGTAGTGAACCTTCCATGAAAGAAGAGGCTAAAATAGTAAGTGCTGAACTCAGTCCTGCAGAACAAGTTACCGAATTCAATCAGCAATTAGATTGTCTAACAAAATAGCTAGCCGAATTCAAGGAGATACTACAAGACACAAGAATGGCTAATATGAATATGGAAGTGTAGTTAAAGCAAACAGAACAACAGTTATCAAAACAGATAACAAAAGGGTGCCAAGCAGTTCAATTAAGAAGTGGGAAGACATTAAATACCTTACCTCAAGGCAGCAGGAAGCCAAGAAATGAACAAACTGCTACCCAAAATCCCTCTGAGGACAGTAAGAGCCCAGAGAGGAATAATTCTGGCGTTCAAACGCCAGAAAAGGGTGAAGGGCTGGCGTTAAACACCCAACCCATGCTCAGTTCTGGCGTTCAAACGCCAGAAACAGGCAAGAATTTGGCGTTGAACGCACAAAGGAAGCTCAGTTCTGGTGTTCAGACGCCAGAAACAGGTAAGGAGTTGGTGTCTAATGCCACTCTAGCTTCCACCCCTGGCATTCAAACACCAGTGGGGGATCAGACACATACAAGTGCTGATAGCAACCCCTCTAAAAAGGCTTTTCAACCCACGTCTGTAGGCAATAAACCTGCAGCAACTAAGGTTGAGGAATACAAAGCCAAAATGCCTTATCCTCAGAAACTCCGCCAAGCGAAACAGGATAAGCAATTTGCCCGCTTTGCAGACTATCTTAGGACTCTTCAAATAAAGATTCCATTTGCAGATGCACTTGAGCAAGTACCCTCTTACGCTAAGTTCATGAAAGAGATCTTAAGACATAAGAAGGATTGGAAAGAAACTAAAAAAGTTTACCTCACTGAAGAATGCAGTGCAGTCATTTTAAAAAGCTTACCAGAAAAGCTTAAAGATCCTGGAAGCTTTATGATACCATGCACATTAGAGGGTACTTGTACCAAGCAAGCTCTATGTGATCTTGGGGTAAGTATCAACCTAATACCTGCATCTACTATCAAAAAGCTTGGTTTGACTGAAGAAGTCAAACCAACCCGGATATGTCTCCAACTTGCTGATGGCTCCATTAAATACCCATCAGGCGTGATTGAAGACATGATTGTCAATGATGGGCCATTTGCATTTCCCACTGACTTTGTGGTGCAACTCTCATTCTAGGAAGACCTTTCCTAGCGACTGGACGAACCCTCATTGACGTCCAAAAAGGGGAAGTAACCTTGAGAGTCAATGAGGACGAGTTTAAGTTGAATGTTGTCAAAGCTATGCAGCATCCAGACACCCGAAATGACTGCATGAGCATTGATATTATTGACTATCTGGTAAAAGAGGTCAATATGACTGAAAGTCTCAAATCAGAGCTAGAGGATATCTTTAAAGATGCTCAGCCTGATCTGGAGGAACCAGAGAGAATAATAGAACCTCTGAAAATCTCTCAGGAAGAGGAAAAACGTCCGAAACCTGAGCTCAAACCATTACCACCATCCCTGAAATATGCATTTCTGGGAGAAGGTGATACCTTTCCTGTAATCATAAGCTCTACCTTAAAGCCACATGAAGAGGAAGCACTAATTCAAGTACTAAGGACACACAAGACAGCTCTTGGGTGGTCGATCAGTGATCTTAAGGGCATTAGCACAGCCAGATGCATGCACAAGATCCTATTGGAGGGTGACGCTAAGCTAGTGGTTCAACCACAGAGGCGGCTGAATCCAGCCATGAAGTAGGTGGTGCAGAAGGAGGTCACTAAATTACTAGAGGTTAGGATTATTTATCCTATTTCTGATAGCCCCAGGGTAAGCCCTGTCCAAGTTGTCCCTAAGAAGGGTGGCATGACAGTGGTTCATAATGAAAAAAATGAATTGGTTCCTACAAGGACAGTTACAGGGTGAACGTATGTGTATTGATTATAGAAGGCTCAATACAGCTACCAGAAAGGATCATTTTCCTTTACCATTCATAGACCAGATGCTAGAAAGACTGGCAGGTCATGAATACTACTGCTTCCTGGATGGATATTCAGGTTATAATCAAATTGCAGTAGATCCCCAAGATCAAGAGAAAACAGCATTCACATGTCCATCCGTAGTATTTGCATACAGAAGGATACCATTTGGTCTGTGCGATGCACCTGCAACCTTTCAAAGGTGCATGCTCTCTATTTTCTTAGATATGGTGGAAAAATTTTTGGAAGTCTTCATGGATGACTTTTCAGTATTTGGAGACTCATTCAGCTCCTGTCTTGACCATCTAGCACTTGTTCTAAAGAGGTGCCAAGAGACCAACCTGGTTTTAAACCGAGAGAAATGTCACTTTATGGTGACTGAAAGAATTGTCCTTGGGCACAAAATTTCGAACAAGGGAATAGAGATGGATCAAGCTAAGGTAGAGGTAATTGAAAAATTACCACCACCTGCCAATGTTAAGGCAATCAGAAGCTTTTTGGGGCATGCATGATTCTATAGGAGGTTTATAAAAGATTTTTCAAAAATCGCCAAACCTCTGAGTAATATGCTAGCTGCTGTCACGCCATTTATCTTTGATAAGGAATGTCTGTATGCGTTTGAGACTCTGAAAGCTAAACTGGTCACAGCACCAGTCATCTCTGCACTAGACTGGACATTACCATTTGAACTAATGTATGATACCAGCGACCATGCCATTGGTGCAGTGTTGGGACAAAGGCATGACATGCTTCTGCACGTTATTTATTATGCCAGTCGTGTTTTAAATGATGCACAGAAGAACTACACAACCATGGAAAAGGAGTTACTTGCAGTGGATTATTCCATTGACAAGTTCAGATCTTATTTATTAGGATCAAAAGTGATTGTGAACACTGACCATGCTGCTCTTAAATATCTACTCACAAAGCAGGATTCAAAACCCAGAATCATAAGATGGGTGTTGCTTCTACAAGAGTTTGATATAGAAATGAGAGACAGAAAAGGGACAGAGAACCAAGTAGTAGATCACCTGTCCCGAATAGAACCAGTAGAAGGGGCGTCCCTCCCTCTTACTGAGATCTCTGAAAACTTTCCAGATGAGCAACTCTTTGCCGTCCAAGAAGTGCCATGGTTTGCAGACATTGCAAACTACAAGGCAGTGAGTTCATACCCAAAGAGTACAATAGGCAGTAATCAAAGAAATTGATCACGGATGCAAAATACTATCTTTGGGACGAACCATATCTCTTCAAGAGATGTGCAGACGGAGTAATCCGTAGATGTGTGCCTAAAGAAGAAGCACAAAAGATCCTCTGGCACTGCCATGGATCACAGTATGGAGTATATTTTGGAAGTGAGCGAACAACTATAAGAGTCCTCCAATGTGGCTTCTACTGGCCTACTCTCTATAAAGACTCCCGAGTGTTTGCACTTAATTGTGACAGTTGCCAAAGATCTGGCAATCTGCCTCACAGTTATGCCATGCCTCAACAAGGGATCTTTGAGATTGAGTTGTTTTATGTATGGGGTATTGACTTCATGGGGCCTTTCCCACTATCATACTCAAACACTTATATTCTGGTGGCAGTGGATTATGTATCCAAATGGGTGGAAGCTATTGCAACACCCACTAATGACACTAAGACAGTGCTGAAATTCCTCCAAAAACACATTTTCAGCAGATTTGGTATCCCTAGAGTACTAATCAGTGATGGGGCACTCATTTCTGCAATAAACAGCTTTACTCTACTTTGGTTCGATATGGAGTTAGCCACAGGGTAGCTACTCCATATCATCCACAGACAAATGGGGAAGCTGAAGTCTCTAATAGAGAACTTAAAAGAATCCTGGAACGGACTGTGATTAACCGTAGAAGGGATTGGGCAAGAAGCTTGGATGATGCTCTGTGGGCATACAGAACAGCATTCAAGACTCCTATAGGAACTTCTCCATACCAGCTTATGTATGGAAAAGCCTGTCACTTGCCAGTGGAACTGGAGCATAAGGCCTATTAGGCAACCAGATTCCTAAACCTTGATGCCAAGTTAGCTGGAGAAAAACGATTGCTCCAGTTAAATGAGATAGAGGAATTCAGACTCAATGCTTTCAAAAATGCAAAAATTTACACAAAGAAAGCAAAAAGATGGCATGATAAGAAGTTGTCATCTAGAGTCTTTGAGCTAGAGCAGAAAGTTCTGCTATTTAATTCTAGGCCCAGATTATTCCCCGAAAAATTGAAATCCCGGTGGAGAGGACCATATGTGATTACAAGTGTGTCACCATATGGATACGTAGAGCTTCAGGATAATGATTCTAACAAAAAGTTCATTGTTAATGGACAGTGAGTCAAACATTATCTTGAAAGCAATTTTGAGCAAGAATGCTCAAGACTGAGACTTGATTAAAGCTCAGTAATAGTCCAGTTAAAGACACGCTTGCATGAGTTCACAGAGTCACAGAAGGATTCAGAGGATAAAATAGCAAAAAGAAGGTCACTGGTGCGAAAAAGCCAGTAAGAGCTGTTTTGGGCGTTAAACGCCCAAAAGAAGCATCTATTGGGTGTTCAACTCCAGTAAAGATAGCCATCTGGGCGTTAAACACCAGAAAGAAGCATCTTCTGAGTGTTTAACGCCAGATTTACAGCGTCCTGGGCGTTCAGAAAAACGCCCGGTGACAAAGGAGTTTCTGGCGTTTAACGCCAGCTGGAAGCAACAGCTGGGCATTAAACACCCAGGAGAAGCTACAATTGGGCGTTAAACACCCAAAACATGCAGCTTTTGGACGTTTAACGCAAGGATTGTGGAGAGGAGGTAAATTCGTTTTTACTTCAAATTTTTTTCAATTTCTCATGTTTTAATTCATAATTTCTTACATAAACATGTTACAAACTCTCATCTTTCAACTTCAATTCCAAAAATTTTTAATTCTAATTTTTCAAATCCTTTTTCAAAGATATCAAATGTATCTTAATTCATAAACACAATCCTTTTCAAATCCTCTCCAACTTCTTTTCAAATCTTTTTCAAAACTCAACCATCTTTTCAAATTCGTCTCAAATTTTTTAATTCATCATATCCTCTTTTCAAAATTCAGATTTATCTTTTTCAAATATCTTTCATAACTTTTCAAATTTTAAATTATATCTTTTTCCTATCATACTTCTCTTTTAAAAATCATATATTCTATCTTATCTTTTTCAAAATTTTCGAAAACCCACCCCTTCCCTTTAAATCCACATTCGGCCTCCCTCCTCTCCTCCACCATTCGAAATTGGCTCTCCTTCTATCCCTCTCCTTTCCTTTCTTTTGCTTTAGGACAAGAAAACCTCTAAGTTTGGTGTGTTTATCCGTGATCACTAAACCAATACCCACTAAGATCATGGCTCCTAAGGGAAAACAAACCACTCCAAGAGGCAAGAAAGAGAATATTCCAAAACCACTTTGGAATCAAAGGAAGTTATTAACCAAAGAATATTCAGACCATTACTACAAAATAATGGGTCTAAGTTCAGTGATCCCGGATGTTAAATTCGATTTGAAAGAAGATGAATATCCGGAGATCCAAGAGCAAATTAGAAACAGGAGCTGGGAAATCCTAGCTAATCCTGAAACAAAGGTGGGAAGAAACATGGTTCAGGAATTCTACTCTAATTTGTGTCAAACAGACAGGCAGAGAATAGCTGGAACCGCCTTCTATGATTATTGGACCTTGGTCAGAGGGAAGATTGTTCACCTTCAGCCTGACAAAATCAGGGAGATCTTGAAGCTACATCAGCTGAAAGATGACTCAGACTCCTCTAATAGGAGAATAATGAGAACAAATAAGGGCTTGGAAAAAATTCTAGAGGACATATGCCTCCCTAGAACCAAGTAGATAACCAGCACCAAGGGTGTCCCAAATCAACTCAAGAGAGAAGATCTCAAACCAGTCACCAGAGGCTGGCTGGACTTCATTGGGGGTTCTATACTGCCCACTAGCAACCGCTTTGAAGTCACCATCAAAAGAGCAGTAATGATCCATTGCATTATGTTGGGGAAAGAAGTGGAAGTTCATCAGCTGATTTCTTGTGAACTTTACACAATTGCAAATAAGAACTCCAAAGATGCCAAATTGGCTTATCCAAGCTTAATCTCTATGCTATGTAAAGATGCTGGGGTGAATATGGGAGTAACTGAGTATATCTCAGTTGAGCGACCAATCACCAAAAAGTCAATGAAAGGACAACAAGTGTAGGACGACCCCATCAAGAGGAAAGCACAGGAGTTCCTCCCAGAAATCCCTCAATTTGAATACTGGGAGCGCCTTGAAGCATTTGTCACCAAATTGCAAGAAGCTATGGAGCAACTAAAGGAAGAACAATAAAATCAAAATAGCATGCTTTGCAAACTGCTTAAGGAACAAGAAGAGCAAGGGCGTGAACTGAGGAAACTAAAGCGTCAGAAGCTGTCTCTTGAAAGGCCAAGCACCCCACAAATTAAAGGAGCATCTACCTCCCAAAATAAAGGTTGTTGAGTCCTAATCTTTGCCTTAACTTTGTGATAATTGTTCTTATTAGGAATTTACCTTAGAAGTTATATATTAGTAGTAGTAATTAGTATATCTATTTTGATTTTATCTCTAATTAAGCTATAATTTATTTTCCCATTATCATCAAACATAAATAAAATAGTAGATTTTTAGAATAAAGAGGCAATATTTTATTCGAGTTTTTAATAAGGAAAATTCTAATTATTTAGATGTGGTGGCAATACTTTTTGTCTTCTGAATGAATGCCTAAACAATGCATATTTTTTATATTGAATTTTATAAATGTTAAAATTGTTGGCTCTTGAAAGAATGATGAACAAGAGAAATATTATTGTTGATCTAAAAAATCATGAAATTGATTCTTGAACCAATAGCCAATAGCCAATAGCCCTTTAAACCAAAAGGCAAGGGTGAAAAGGATCCAAGGCTTTGAGCATCAATGGATAGGAGGGCCCAAGGAAGTAAATCCAGGCCTAAGCAGCTAGATCAAGCTGTCCCTAACCATGTGCTTGTGGCATGCAGGTCTAAGCGAAAAGCTTGAGACTGAGTGGTTAAAGTCGTGATCCAAAGTAAAAGAGTGTGCTTAAGAACTCTGGACACCTCTAATTGGGGATGTTAGCAAAGCTGAGTCACAATCTGAAAAGGTTCACCTAGTTATGTGTCTGTGGCATTTATGTATTTGGTGGTAATACTGGAAAACAAAGTGCTTAGGGCCACGGCCAAGACTCATAAAGTAGTTGCGTTCAAGAATCAACATACTAAACTAGGAGAATCAATAATACTATCTGAAGTCTGAGTTCCTAAGGATGCCAACCATTCTGAATTTCAAAGGATAAAGTGAGATGCCAAAACTGTTCGGAAGCAAAAAGCTACTAGTCCCGCTCATCTAATTAGAATCTGAGCTTCACATAAAACTTTGAGATACTATGTATTATTGATTTCTTTTATCCTATTTTATTTATCTAGTTGCTTGGGGACAAGCAACAGTTTAAGTTTGGTGTTATGATGAGCGCATATTTTATACGCTTTTTGGGGGTAATTTCATATAGATTTTAGTATGTTTTAGTTAGTTTTTAGTATATTTTTATTATTTTTTAGGCAAAATTCATATTTCTGGACTTTACTATGAGTTTGTGTGTTTTCTGTGATTTCAGGTATTTTCTGGCTGAAATTGAGGGAGCTGAGCAAAAATCTGATTCAGGCTAAAAAAGGACTGCTGATGTTGTTGGATTCTGACCTCCCTGCACTCGGAATGGAGTTTTTGGAGCTATAGGACTCTAATTGGTGCGCTCTCAATTGGGTTGGAAAGTAGACATCTAGGGATTTCCAGCAACATATAATTGTCTATACTTTGCATGAAGATAAACGATGTAAACTGGCGTTTAACGCCAGTTCCATGTTGCATTCTGGCGTTGAATGCCAGAAACAGGTTGCAAGTTGGAGTTGAACGCTAGAAACAGGTTACAACCTGACATTTAACTCTGGGAACGTGAGAAGTTTAAGTCTCAGCCCCAGCACACACCAAGTGGGCCCCAAAAGTGGATTTCTACACTATCTATCTTAGTTTACTCAATTTCTATAAACCTAGGTTACTAGTTTAGAGACTTATTTTGTACCTCATGACATTTTTAGATCTGAACTTTGTACTCTTTGATGGCATGAGTCTCTAAATTCCATTGTTGGGGGTGAGGAGCTATGCAGCATCTCAATGAATTAATGCAATTATTTCTGTTTTCTATTCAAACACGCTTGTTTCTATCTAAGATATTCATTCGCACTTTAATCTGAAGAAGGTGATGATCCGTGACACTCATCACCATTCTCAACCCATGAACATGTGCCTGACAACCACCTCCGTTCTATATTAGATTGGATGATTATCTCTTAGATTCCTTAATCAGAATCTTTGTGGTATAAGCTAGAATCCATTGGCAGCACCCTTGAGAATCCGGAAAGTCTAAACCTTGTCTGTGGTATTCCAAGTAGGTTTCAGGGATTGGATGACTGTGACAAGCTTCAAACTCGCGAGTGTTGGGCGTAGTGACAGACACAAAAGGATCAATGGATCTTATTCCGACATGATCGAGAACCGACAGATGATTAGCCGTGCGGTGATAGCGCATTTGGACCATTTTCACTGAGAGGTCAGATGGTAGCCATTGACAACGGTGATCCACCAACACACAACTTGCCATAGAAGGAACCTTGCGTGCGTGAAGAAGAAGACAGGGGGGAAAGCAGAGATTCAGAAGACAAAACATCTCCAAAACTCCAACACATTCTCCATTACTGCATAATAAGTATTTATTTCATGCTCTCTTGTTCATTTGCATGTCAACTGATAATTATAATTGATATCCTGACTAAGAATTACAAGATAACCATAGCTTGCTTCAAGCCAACAATCTCCATGGGATCGACCCTTACTCACGTACGGTATTACTTGGACGACCCAGTGCACTTGCTGGTTAGTTGTGCGGATTGCAAAAGTATGATTGCAATTTCGTGCACCAATGTGCCACGTGCAGAAAATGCAGAAAACGCTGGGGACAATTTTTGGGCCGTATTTTGGCATTCAAGTAAGGCGCAGCTCTTTGCCAAGTTAGGCGTGGATCCAGTGAAGCCAAGTCGTCCCCACGTTACATGGCACAGATTGTTTAATTAATTCTGATTTAAATTCAAATTTGAATTTTAAATTAGGAAAAGATATTATTTTAATTTTAGAAATTAGATTTTAAATTAATTAGGATTAGATATAAATGGGAAAAGAAACTTCTCTTCAGGGGATTCGATTCAATTCCAATTTACATTCCACATTTCATACTTTAGAGTTTAACTGAATCCTTATTTTCTCTCTGAGTTATGAGTAACTAAACCTCCACTGTTAATGTTAGGAGCTCTGTCTATTGTATGGATTGATACTATTATTTTTCTATTTTAATTCATGTTTTTATTTATATTTCAAGAATTATTTTCGTTCTTTATCTTATGAATTTGGGTGGAACGGAAGTATGACCCTCTTTCTAATTGAGTTCTTGTATAATTTGGAAAAGCTCTTTACTTAAACAACAGCTTGAAAACAATTCCTCCTAAATTCTAATTATCTGGATTTAACGGGATACGTGACATATAATCCTCTTATATTTGGATAATTAGGATTTTTGTGGCATAATAACTAGAATTAAACTTCACCCCCTAATCGGAATTAATTGACCAAGGAATTGGCGATTGATGAAAGTTAGATGAGACTAGAAAGGTCTACGGAATTAGGGTCTAGTCACATATAGTTTGCCATGAATTAAATCTTACATGATTAAAATAGTTAGTAAGAAAAGTCAATCTGGAAAATAGATAACTCTAATGCCTTAACTGCCTTCTTCATATTGTTTCACCTCAATTTATTGCTTGCTTTCTGATCCTCTAAATTATTGTTTAATGCTTTTGAACACTCAAACACTATTTTTTGCTTGTCTAACTAAGTAAATCACTTAACCGTTTTTTCTTAATCCATCAATCCTCGTGGGATCGACCCTCACTCACCTAAGGTATTACTTGGTACGACCAGGTGCACTTGCCGGTTAGTTTGTGGGTTTTAAATTCTGCACCATGTTTTTGGCGCCGTTGCCGGGGATTGACTGTGATTAACAACTACCAGTTGTTTGATTTCTTAGATTAAGCATTTTTGCTTTAATTTCATTTAACTTATTTCTTTAAAATAAAAAATATATAGTTTGATTTCTTTTATTTAATTTTTTTCTTTTCTCTTAATTTCTGGAATTAAGTTTGGTGTCCCTTTAGTTGTTTTATTTATTGAGTTTAAATTTCCTTTATGTTCTTTCTGCTTTGCTTGCCTGTATACCACATGATGCGTTTAATTCTGTTTGGTGTTTTTTGCTAAGAAAAAATAATGGAGAGAGATCACATGGGTTACTACTCACACCCAGGGAGTGATTCTTATTATTGTGGATGGAGGAACTACCCAAATTTTGGTTGGCAAAGTCAAAACCAAAGAAACTTTAATGCTCCATGTTCCAACTATCAAGAACCACCATCTCCGTATTCATATCAAGAACCACCATCTCCATATTCATGACAAGAGCCACCACTTCTCTATCCATATCAAGAACCATCATCTTTCTACCCATATCAAGAGCCACCATCTCCCTATTCATACCAAGAACCCTCCTCTTTTTACTCTTATCAAGAATCATCATCTCCTTCTTATTCATATCAAGAGCCACCATCTTCTTATTCATATCAAGTACCATCAAGTCTTGAGCTTCTTATGAAAGAATTCATACATGATATAAAAACGAGTGTCAAAATGTAGAGAAATATGCGCAGTCAATTATCAAGAACCAGGAAGAGGAACAAGCAAATTCCTTCCCAGGAGATACAATTCAAGATCCTATGGAAAAAAGTAAGGAAATCAATCAAAGGAGTTTATACTCCAGTGAATTAGAGAACTTTCCACCCTCACATATGGAAGAAGAGGAAGATGCAAAAACAAAGGAGGTTGTAAAGGGTGAAAACAATTATGGGAATCTACATTCCAATGAAGCAGAGAGTGGCATAGAGGATGAATTTATTAAACCACCAATTCAAGAAGTTCTTGATGAAGGGTACACTCTAACCATCACACAATACCAAAATTTTGAAATAAAAAAAGTGCAGACAACCAAGGAAAGCATTGACAAGGAAATTGTGACCAAGAAACAGAAGAAAATATCTATGAAGAAAAAATGTAATAAAAAAATAATCCACCTCTACCCCAACAAGCAAGGTAAATCAAGCTAATCACGATAAAAGAAAGCTTGTTAGGAGGATTTTATATCAGGGGGAACTAATCTTCACCTCTCTTCACTTGGAGTCATTTCTTTTAACCAACTGGAAGAAGAGGAAGAAAATTAAACAATCAAGTGTCAAGCTAGTGGCATTAAAGAAGCGCTTGTCGGGAGGCAACCCGATAAATTCGTATCCTTAGTATTTTTTGTAGTAGTGGTTTTCTTATTTATTTGATTTTTATTGAATTTTACTATTTTTCTTTCGTTTTACGTGTGTTTTGATCATGCAGCTATTTTAGAGCAGGAACCAAACACTTCGAAAAAAAAGGGAAGAGAAAATAGGTCGTAATCTACGTTGGAGTTGTGCAGGAACTATGCATCGCGCACCAACTCACCCACACGTACGTGTACCAGACACGTACACGTCCCTCTGGTTCACGGACCACCCACGCGTGCTCGTGTCTGACGCGCACGTGTGCCTTGAAAAATCGACGTAAATGGGTGCATGGCCAAAAGTTGTGCAGGTCTCGCGAAGGTACTGTGCTAGCTGCGCAATTCAACCAACGTGTCCACGTCCCTGACGCGTACGCGTCACCCTCACCATGTGGTTAACCACGCGTACGCGTGCCGTACGCGTACGCGTCGATTGCGCCGCATCACTTACCCAGCGCGCCGCCCTGTTTTCATTCTCTCTCCCTCCCAAATCCTAATTCTCTTTTTTTACTTATTTTATCAAACTAATTATTTTTATGTCCCTCTCTGCTTTCAGTTCTTCTTTACTTGAGGACAAGCAAACCTTTAAGTTTGGTGTTGACGCTTCGCTTATGGCTTTTCTGTTTAGCACCAAAGGAAGATGAATGTTCTTCATGGAGGAATGAGATGGCCACCAGCATAACTGAGGTGGTTGAGTTCCTTTAATTCTATTTCTCTTCCGTTCTTATTTTGTTGTCTTCTATCTTCTGTTGCTTTGATTTCTTGCATGATCTTTAGTACTTTCAGTTCTTAGAAATAGTTTAAAAAAATTGTGTTTCACGTACCACTCATTGAACTTGAATCTAAAAAGAAAAGAAGAAAATATGTAGTACATGAGAAATTGAGTTTATATTTAAGAGTAGTCTTATTTACTTAAATGTGGTGGTATTATTTGTGATTTTGAATGCATGACATGAAAAATGCATATTTGAATTTGAATCAAAGGATGTTGATCTATAAGGAACGGTGATGAGCGGATAATTTATACGCTTTTTGGCATTGTTTTTAGGTAGTTTTTAGTATGATTTAGTTACTTTTAGGGATGTTTTCATTAGTTTTTATGCTAAATTCACATTTCTGGACTTTACTATGAGTTTGTGTGTTTTTCTGTGATTTCAAGTATTTTCTGGCTGAAATTGAGGGACCTGAGCAATACTCTGAAAGAAGGTTGACAAAGGACTGCAGATGTTATTGGAATCTGACCTCCCTGCACTCGAAATGGATTTTCAGGAGCTACAGAACTCCAAATGGCTCGCTCTCAACGGAATTGGAAAGTAGACATCCAGAGCTTTCCAGAAATATATAATAGTCCATACTTTATTCGTGATTAGACAACGTAAACTGGCGCTCAACGCCAGTTCCATGCTACATTCTGGAGTCAAACGCCAGAAACACGTCACGAACCAGAGTTGAACGCCCAAAACACGTTACAACTTGGCGTTCAACTCCAAGAGAAGCCTCAGCTCGTGGATAGATTAAGCTCAGCCCAAGCACACAGCAAGTGGGCCCCGGAAGTAGATTTATGCATCAATTACTTACTCCTGTAAACCCTAGTAGCTAGTTTAGTATAAATAAGACTTTTTACTAGTGTATTAGTCGTCCTTTGGACCACGTTACATCTTTGAACGTTTAGTTCTTAGACCTTGGGGGCTGGCCTCTCGGCCATGCCTGAACCTTCATCACTTATGTATTTTCAACGGTGGAGTTTCTACACACTATAGATTAAGGGTGTGGAGCTATGCTGTACCTCAAGTTTTAATGCAATTACTACTATTTCCTATTCAATTCCATTTATTCCTGTTCTAAGATATTCGTTGCACTTCAACATGATGAATGTGATGATCCATGACACTCATCATCATTCTCACTTATGAATGCGCGTGACTGACAACCACTTCCGTTCTACCTTAGACCGGGTGCATATCTCTTGGATTCCTTAATCAGAATCTTCGTGGTATAAGCTAGAATTGATGGCGGCATTCATGAGAATCCAGAAGTCTAAACCTTGTCTGTGGTATTCCGAGTAGGATTCTGGGATTGAATGACTGCGACGAGCTTCAAACTCGTGATTGCTGGGCGTGATGACAAACGCAAAAGAATCAAGGGATTCTATTCCAACATGATCGAGAACCGACAGATGATTAGCCGTGCCGTGACAGAGCATTTGGACCATTTTCACTGAGAGGATGGGATGTAGCCATTGACAACGGTGATGCCCTATATACAGCTTGCCATAGAAAGAAGTGATAAAAAACTGGAAGGAAGAAGTAGAAAAGCAAAGATTTAGAAGGAACACAGCACCTCCATACACCTATCTGAAATTCCCACCACTGAATTACATGAGTAACTTTATCTTTATTTTCTATTTATTTTATTATCATTATTTAAACCAATAATCTCTTAATCCATTTAAATCCGTCTGACTGGGATTTACAAGATGACCATAGCTTGCTTCATACCAACAATCTCTGTAGGATCGACCCTTACTCACGTAAGGTATTACTTGGATGACCCAGTACACTTGCTGGTTAGTTGTACGGAATTGTGACAAAGTGTGATTCATGTTTGAGAGCACCAAGCCTTTGGAGCCAATGTTGATGATCACAATTTCGCCTATCAAGTTTTTGGCGTCGTTGCCGGGGATTGTTCGAGTATGGACAACTGACGGTTCATCTTGTTTCTCAGATTAGGTAATTTTCTTTTCAAAAAGTTTTCAAAAATTTTTCAAAATTTTTCTTTGTTTCCATTTTTTCCAAAAAAAAAATTATTATTTTCGAAATTTTTTTCTAAATTATTCTATGGCTTCAAAACTTTCAAGAATGAATTCTAGAGTTTCATGCTAACATGTTGAATCCTAGCTGGCTGCAAAGCCATATTCAAACTCCTTTGGAATTCGTCTTCAACTAATCACTACAATGCATGTAATTCCATCCTAAAGCTGACTGGCTATTAAGCCATGTCAAACCCTTTGATTGGAGCTTTGGGCTAACATTGAAAGATTCCTGGAATTCTCCTTAAAGATTTTGAATTTCTTATTCTCCTTTTCCCTATGTTTTTCGAAAAAAATAAAAGAAAATACAAAAAAATTAGAAAATCATAAAAATAAAAAATATTTTGTATTTCTTGTTTGAGTCTTGAGTCAATTTTTAAGTTTGGTGTCAATTGCATGTTTTAAAAATCTCTTGCATTTTTTTTCGAAAAACTCATGCATTCATGGTGTTCTTCATGATCTTCAAGTTGTTCTTGGTAAGCCTTCTTGTTTGATATTGATGTTTTCTTGTTTTATATTTTTTGTTGTTTATCATATGCATTTTTCGTTTGTTAGTATCCGTGCATTAAAGATTTCTAAGTTTGGTGTCTTGCATGTTTTCTGTGCATCAAAATTTTTTTCAAAAATATGTCCTTGATGTTCATCATGATCTTCAAAGTGTTCTTGGTGTTCATCTTGACATTCATAGTGTTCTTGCATGCATCATGAGTTTTGATTCATAATTTTCATGTTGTGAGTCATTTTTATGTTTTTCTCTCTCATAATTAAAATTTCAAAAATTAAAAAAAATATCTTTTCCTTATTTCTCTCCTAAATTTCGAAAATTTGAGTTGACATAGTCAAAAATTTTTAAAATTAGTTGTTTCTTATAAGTCAAGTCAAATTTTCAAATTTTAAAAATCTTATCTTTTCAAAATCTTTTTCAAAAATCATATCTTTTCCATTTTTTCCTCTTTTTCAAAAATTTCAAAAATCTTTTTCAAAATATTTTCAAAATCTTTTTCTTATCTTTATATCATATTTTCGAAAATATTATGCTAACAATTAATGTGATTGGTTCAAAAATTTGAAGTTGTTACTTTCTTGTTAAAAAAAGGTTCAATCTTTAAATTCTAGAATCGTATCTTTTAATTTCTTGTTAGTCAAGTAATAATTTTAATTTTAAAAATTAAATCTTTTTCAACCATATCTTTTCTATCTTATCTTCTTATCATATCTTTTTATCATATCTTTTTCAAAAATTTTATCTTATCCAAAAATTTAATTTCAAAAATATCTTCTCATCTTCTCATCTTTTCAAAATTGATTTTCAAATCTTTTTCAATTAACTAACTAACTTTTTGATTGATTCTTATCTTTTTCAAAACCACCTAACTACTTTTCTCTCTCCAATTTTCGAAAATATCTCCTCCTTTTTCAAAATTCTTTTAAATTAATTAATTATTTTTAATTTTAAATTTAATTTCTTATCTTAATTTTCGAAAATTATTAACTCCTTTTCAAAATTATTTTCGAAAATCTCTCTCTCATCCTATTCTATTTATTTATTTATTTACTAACACCTCTCTTCATCTCTTATCACTTCCCTTATCCTTACTCTTTATTCAGACTATTCATTCTCTTTTCTTTATCCCCTTTCTTCTTCTACTAACAATTCGGAACCTCTTTACTGTGACATAGAGGATTCCTCTTCCTTTTCTTTTTCTCTTCTCTTTCATATGAGCAGGAACAAGAAAAAAAAGCACTCTTGTTGAAGCTGATCCTGAACCTGAAAGGACTCTGAAGAGGAAACTAAGAGAAGCTAAATTACAATAATCCAGAGGCAACCTTTCTGAAATTTTCGAACAAGAGAAGGAGATGGCAGCCGAACCCAACAACAATAATGCAAGGAGGATGCTTGGTGACTTTACTAAACCCACGTCCAAGTTTAATGGAAGAAGCATCTCAATTTCTGCCATTGGAGCAAACAATTTTGAGCTGAAACCTCAATTAGTTGCTCTAATGCAACAGAACTGCAAGTTTTATGGACTTCCATCTGAAGATCCTTACCAGTTTTAACTGAGTTCTTGCAGATTTGTGAGATTGTTAAGACGAATGGAGTAGATCCTAAAGTCTACAGGCTCATGCTTTTCCCTTTTGCTGTAAGAGACAGAGCTAGAAAATGGTTGGACTCACAACCTAAAGATAGCCTGGACTCTTGGGATAAGCTGGTCACGGCCTTCTTGGATAAATTCTTTCCTCCTCAAAAGCTGAGCAAGCTTAGAGTGGATGTTCATACCTTCAAACAAAAAGATGGTGAATCCCTCTATGGAGCTTGGGAAAGATACAAGCAGATGACCAAAAAGTGTCCTTCTGACATGTTTCAGAGTGGACCATATTAGATATATTCTATTATGGTCTATCTGAGTTTTCCAAGATGTCATTGGACCACTCTGCAGGTGGATCCATTCATTTAAAGAAAACGCCTGCAGAAGCTCAAGAACTTATTGACATGGTTGCAAATAACCAATTCATGTACACTTCTGAGAGGAATTCCGTGAATAATGGGACGCCTCAGAGGAAGGGAGTTCTTGAAATTGATGCTCTGAATGCCATATTGGCTCAGAACAAAGTGTTGACTCAGCAAGTCAACATGATTTCTCAAAGTCTGAATGGATGGCAAAATGCATCCAACAGTACTAAAGAGGCATCTTCTGCAGAAGAAACTTATGATCCTGAAAACCCTGCAATGGCAGAGGTAAATTACATGGGTGAACCTTATGGAAACACCTATAATTCATCGTGGAGAAATCATCCGAATTTCTCATGGAAGGGTCAACAAAAGCCTCAACAAGGCTTTAATAATGGTAAAAGAAATAGGCTCAGCAATATCAAATCTTATCCATCATATTCTCAGCAACAGACAGAGAATTCTAAGCAGAGCCCTTCTAATTTAGCAAACTTAGTCTCTGATCTGTCAAAGGCCACTTTAAGTTTCATGAGTGAGACAAGATCCTCCAAATTTGGAGGCATAAGTGGGCCAGCTGAGTAAGAAAGTCATTGAAAATCCTCCCAGTATTCTCCCAAGCAATACAGAAGAGAATCCAAAAGGAGAGTGCAAGGCCATTGATGTAATCAATATGGTCGAATGCACAAGAGAGGAGAATGACGAAAATCCTAGTGAGGAAGACCTCCTGGGACGTTTCTCAAGCAGGAAGTAGTTCCCTATTGAGGATCCAAAGGAATCTGAGGCTCATATAGAGACCATAGAGATTCCATTAAATCTCCTTCTGCCATTCATGAGCTATGAAGACTATTCTTCCTCTGAAGAGGATGAAGATGTAACTGGAGAGCAAGTTGCTCAATATCTAGGAGCCATCATGAAGCTGAATGCCAAATTGTTTGGTAATGAGACTTGGGAAGATGAACCTCCCTTGCTTATTGGTGAACAAGATACATGGGTTAAGCAAACTTTACCTCAAAAGAAATAAGATCCTAGCAAATTCTTAATACCCTGTACCATAGGCACCATGACCTTTGAGAAAACTCTGTGTGACCTAGGGTCAGGCATAAATCTTATGCCACTCTCTGTAATGGAGAAGCTAGGGATCATTGAGGTACAACCTGCCTTATTCTTATTACAATTGGCAGATAAGTCAGTAAGACAAGCTTATCGATTAGTAGAGGATGTGTTGGTAAAGGTTGAAGGCTTTTACATCCCTGCTGATTTCATAATCTTAGACACTAGGAAGGAAGAGGATGAATGCATCATCATTGGAAGACCTTTTCTAGCCACAGCAGAAGCTGTGATAGATGTTAACAGAGGAGAATTAGTCCTTCAATTGAATGGGGACTACCTTGTGTTTAAGGCACACGGCTATCCCTCTGTAACAAGGGAGAGTAAGCATGCAGAGCTTCTCTCAGTACAGAGTCAAACAGAGTCCCCACAGTCAAACTCTAAGTTTGGTGTTGGGAGGCCACAACAAACTCTAAGTTTGGTGTTGAATCCCCACAACCAAACTATATGTTTGGTGTTGGGACTATACAACATTGACCTAATCACCTGTGTGGCTCCATGAGAGCCCACTGTCAAGCTATTGACATTAAAGAAGCGCTTGTTGGGAGGCAACCCAACTTTTATTTATCTAATTTTATTTTTATTTAATTGTTATTTTGTGTTTTAGTAGGTTCATGATCATGTGGAGTCACGAAAAAAATATTACAATTAAAAACAGAATCAAAAACAGCAGAAGAAAAATCATACCCTGAATGAAGGACTTACTGGCGTTTAAACGCCAGTAAGGAGCATCTGGCTGGCGTTCAACGCCAGAACAGAGCATTGATCTGGCACTGAATGCCAGAAATAAGCAGCATCCTGGCGTTTGAACGCCAGGAATATGCCCTGAGAAAAGCTGGCGCTGAACGCTAGTAACATGCATGGAACTGGCGTTCAACGCCAGAAACATGCTACACATGGGCGTTGAACGCCCAGAACGTGCACCACTTCGGGGTTTAAATGCCAGAATGGTATGCTAAGGCATTTTACATACCAAATTGGTGTAGGGATGTAAATCCTTGACACCTTAGGATCTGTGGACCCCACAGGATTATCTCAGGATCTGTGGACCCCACAGGATCCCTACCTAACATATTCCCACCTTACTTCCTAATTAATCCTATAACACACTCTCCCAAAAACCCTTCACCAATCACCTCAACCTCTCTTCCCAATTACCCCCTTCACCACTCACATCCATCCACTCTTTCCGATAAACCCCACTTAACTTCAAAATTCAAAAATATTTCCCACCCAAACCTACCCTAAATGGTCGAACCTACCTTCTCCCCCCTCCCTATATATACCCCTCCATTCTACTTCATTTTCACACAGCACAACCCCCTCTTCTTTACCTTGGTCAAAACCTACACCTCCCCTTCTCCTTCATATTTTCTTCTTCTTCTTCTTTTCTTCTTTCTTTTCTTGCTCGAGGGCGAGCAATATTTTATGTTTGGTGTGGTAAAAGCATAAGCTTTTTATTTTTCCATAACCATTGATGGCACCCAAGGCCGGAGAATCCTCTAGAAAAGGAAAAGGGAAGACAAAAGCTTCCACCTCCGAGTCATGGGAGATGGAAAGATTCATCTCCAAAGCCCATCAAGACCACTTCTATGATGTTGTGGCCAAGAAGAAGGTGATCCCTGAGGTCCCTTTCAAGCTCAAGAAAAATGAGTATCCGGAGATCCGACATGAAATCCAAAGAAGAGATTGGGAAGTCCTAACCAATCCCATGCAACAAGTCAGAATCTTAATGGTCCAAGAGTTCTATGCCAATGCATGGATCACTAGGAACCATGATCAAAGTGTGAACCTGAATCCAAAGAATTATCTTACAATGGTTCGGGGGAAATACTTAGATTTAGTCTCGAAAATGTGAGGTTGGCGTTCAACTTACCCATGATGCAAGGAGATGCATACCCCTACACTAGAAGGGTCAACTTTAATCAAAGGTTGGACCAAGTCCTTATGGACATATGTGTGGAATGAGCTCAATGGAAAAGAGACTCCAAAGGCAAGCCGGTTCAACTAAGAAGACTGGACCTCAAGCCTGTGGCTAGAGGATGGTTGGAGTTCATTCAACGCTCCATCATCCCCACTAGCAACCGATCTGAAGTTACTTTGGATTGGGCCATCATGATTCATAGCATCATGATTGGAGAGGAAGTAGAAGTTCATAAAGTCATCTCCCATGAATTCTACAAAATAGCTGATAAGTCCTCTACTTTGGCAAGGTTAGCTTTTCCTCATCTTATTTGCCATCTATGTTACTCAGCTGGAGTTATCATAGAAGGAGACATCCTCATTGAGGAGGACAAGCCCATCACTAAGAAAACAATGGAGCAAACAAGAGAGCCCACTCACAGAACCCAAGAGACGCATGAAGAAGCTCATCACCAAGAAATCCTGGAGATGCCTCAAGGGATGCACTTTCCTCCCAACAACTATTGGGAACAACTCAACACTTCCTTAGAAGATTTGAGTTACAATGTGGAACAATTAAGGGTGGAACATCAAGAGCACTCCATCATTCTCCATGAAATAAGAGAAGATCAAAGAGCAATGAGGAAGGAGCAACAAAGGCATGGAATGGACATAGAAGAGCTTAAGGACATCATTGGTCCTTCAAGAAGAAGACGCCACTAAGGTGGATTCATTCCTTGTTCTTAATTTTTCTGTTTTTTGTTTTTATTTATGTTTTGTGTCTCTACTTCATGATCATTAGTATGTAGTAACTATGTCTTAAAGCTATGAATAAATTCCATAAATCCTTCACCTCTCTTAAATGAAAAATGTTTTTAACTCAAAAGAACAAGAAGTACATGAATTTCGAAAATTGTCCTTGAAATTAGTTTAATTATATTGATGTGGTGACAATACTTTTTGTTTTCTGAATGAATGCTTAAACATTGCATAATTTTGATCTTGTTGTTTATGAATGTTAAAGTTGTTGGCTCTTGAAAGAATGATGAACAAAGAAAAATGTTATTGATGATCTGAAAAATCATGAAATTGATTCTTGAAGCAAGAAAAAGCAGTGAAAAACAAAAGCATGCGAAAAAAAATATTGGCGAAAAAAAAGAAAGAAAAAGAAAAAGCAAGTAGAAAAAGCCAATAGCCCTTAAAACCGAAAGGCAAGGGTAAAAAGGATCCAAGGCTTTGAGCATCAATGGATAGGAGGGCCCAAGGAAATAAAATCCAGGCCTAAGCAGCTAAATCAAGCTGTCCCTAACCATGTGCTTGTGGCATGCAGGTCCAAGTGAAAAGCTTGAGACTGAGTGGTTAAAGTCGTGATCCAAAGCTAAAAGAGTGTGCTTAAGAGCTCTGGACACCTCTAACTGGGGACTTTAGCAGAGTTGAGTCACAATCTGAAAAGGTTCACCCAGTCATGTGTCTGTGCAATTTATGTATCCGGTGGTAATACTGGAAAACAAAATGCTTAGGGCCACGACCAAGACTCATAATAGTAGCTGTGTTCAAGAATCAACAAACTTAACTAGGAAAATCAATAACACTATCTGAAATTATAAGTTCCTATAGATGCCAATCATTCTAAACTTCAAAGGAGAAAGTGAGATGCCAAAACTGTTCAGAAGCAAAAAGCGACAAGTCCCGCTCATCTAATTAGAATTAATATTCATTGATATTTTAGAATTTATAGTATATTCTCTTCTTTTTATCCTAATTGATCTTCAGTTGCTTGGGGACAAACAACAATTTAAGTTTGGTGTTGTGATGAGCCGATAATTTATACGCTTTTTGGCATTGTTTTTAGGTAGTTTTTAGTATGAATTAGTTACTTTTAGGGATGTTTTCATTAGTTTTTATGCTAAATTCACATTTCTGGACTTTACTATGAGTTTGTGTGTTTTTATGTGATTTCAGGTATTTTCTGGTTGAAATTGAGGGACCTGAGCAAAACTCTGAAAGAAGGCTGACAAAGGACTGCTGATGCTATTGGAATCTGACCTCCCTGCACTCGAAATGGATTTTCTAGAGCTAAAGAACTCCAAATGGCGCACTCTCAACGGCGTTGGGAAGTAGATATCCAGAGCTTTCCACCAATATATAATAATCTATACTTTATTCGTGATTAGACGACGTAAACTGGCGCTCAACGCCAGTTCCATGCTGCATTCTGGGTCAAACGCCAGAAACACGTCACGAACCAGAGTTGAACGCCCAAAACACGTTACAACTTGGCGTTCAACTCCAAGAGAAGCCTCAGCTCGTGGATAGATCAAACTCAGCCCAGGCACACACCAAGTGGGCCCCGCAAGTAGATTTATGCATCAATTACTTACTCCTGTAAACCCTAGTAGCTAGTTTAGTATAAATAAGACTTTTTACTAGTGTATTAGTCGTCCTTTGGACCACGTTACATCTTTGAACATTTAGTTCTTAGACCTTGGGGGCTGGCCTCTCGGCCATGCCTGAACCTTCATCCCTTATGTATTTTCAACGGTGGAGTATCTACACACCATAGATTAAGGGTGTGGAGCTCTGCTGTACCTAAAGTTTTAATGCAATTACTACTATTCCCTATTCAATTCCATTTATTCCTGTTCTAAGATATTCGTTGCACTTCAACATGATGAATGTGATGATCCGTGACACTCATCATCATTCTCACCTATGAACGCGCGTGACTGACAACCACTTCCGTTCTACCTTAGACTGGGCGCATATCTCTTGGATTCCTTAATCAGAATCTTTGTGGTATAAGCTAGAATTGATGGCGGCATTCATGAGAATCCGGAAAGTCTAAACCTTGTCTGTGGTATTCCGAGTAGGATTCTGGGATTGAATGACTGTGATGAGCTTCAAACTCGCGATTGCTAGGCGTGATGACAAACGCAAAAGAATCAAGGGATTCTATTCCAACATGATCGAGAACCAACAGATAATTAGCCGTGCCGTGACAGAGCATTTGGACCATTTTTACTGAGAGGCTGGGATGTAGCCATTGACAACGGTGATGCCCTACATACAGCTTGCCATAGAAAGAAGTGATAAAAAACTGGAAGGAAGAAGTAGAAAAGAAAAGATTCAGAAGGAACCCAGCACCTCCACACACCTATGAAATTCCCATCATTGAATTACATGAGTAACTTTATCTTTATTTTCTATTTATTTTATTATCATTATTTAAACCAATAATCTCTTAATCCATTTAAATCTGCCTGACTGGGATTTACAAGATGACCATAGCTTGCTTCATACCAACAATCTCTGTGGGATCGACCCTTACTCACGTAAGATATTACTTGGATGACCCAGTTCACTTGCTGGTTAGTTGTGCGGAATTGTTACAAGGTGTGATTCACGTTTGAGAGCACCAAGCCTTTGGAGCCATTGTTGATGTTCACAATTTCGTCCACCAAACGGGAATTTAGAGAATTATTATGACTTCTCTGAAATAAACAAAAATTTAATCATTGAAGCAAAAGAAACAGCAAAAGAAAAAAAAACTATAAAAACAAGGTCCAAGGCTCTGAGCATCAATGACTAGGGAGGTCAGACATGATTAAAAGCTCAAAGAGTTGTTTCCCTAGTCATATGCTTGTGGTGTGATTATGTCAAGTAATCCTTGAGACAGAACACTTAGAGTTGAGACCAAGTGCATTTATCAGAGTATGCCAAAGGCTTTGAATACCACTGTCTGGGAGTAACTGAAAGAAAAATCAGAACTTAAAGAGAGTCCCCCAGTTAAGTGCTTGTGGTGTTTCTGTGTCAAGTAACCTTGAGACAAAAAATTTAAAGTCACGGCTAGGCACAAGGTGCAAAGCACCAAAGAAAAATAAATTAAAGTAAATTTTGCTGTGTTCAAGGATTAAACTGGAGTATAAAGATCAGAAAATTCATAATATGTTCTGGATTCTAATTCCGAATGACACTGACGTTCCTCTGACGTGTGCGCGTGATTTGGAGAATTGTGCAGTGACGCGTGCGCGTACCTGACGCGTACGGGTAACTGAAGCGTACGCGAGATGCGCCACATGCAGAAAATGCAGAAAATACTGGGGGCGATTTCTATGCCCCATTTTGGCATTCATGTAAGGCGTAGCTCTTTGCCAAGTTAGGCGCGGATCCAGTGAAGCCAGGTGGTCCCCACGTCACAAGGCGCGAATTATTTAATTAATTTTGATTTAAATTCAAATTTGAATTTTAAATTAGGAAAATATATTATTTTAATTTTAGAAATTAGATTTTAAATTAATTATGATTAGATATAAAAGGGAAAAGAAACTTCTCTTCAGGGGATTCGATTCTATTCCAATTTACATTCCACATTTCGTACTTTAGAGTTTACCTAAATCCTTATTTTCTCTCTGAGTCATGAGCAACTAAACCTCCACTGTTAAGGTTAGGAGCTCTATGTATTGTATGGATTGATACTATTATTTTTCTATTTTAATTCATGTTTTCATTTATATTTCAAAAATTGTTTTCGTTCTTTATCTTATGAATTTGGGTGGAACGGAAGTTTGACCCTCTTTCTAATTAAGTTCTTGTATAACTAGGAAAAGCTCTTTACTTGAACAACAGCTTGAAAACAATTTCTCCTAAATTCTAATTATCTGGATTTAACGGGATACGTGACATATAATCCTCTTATATTTGGATAATTAGGATTTTGGTGGCATAATAACTAGAATTAAACGTCACCCCCTAATTGGAATTAATTGACTAAGGAATTGGCAATTGATGAAAGTTAGAGGAGACTAGAAAGGTCTAAGGAATTAGGGTCTAGTCACATATAGTTTGCCATGAATTAAATCTTGCATCATTAAAATAGTTAGTAAGAAAAGTCACATATAGTTTGTGTGTTATAAATTCTGCACCAGTAGTTGTGCCTGGTATTTTTCATTCGAGACTAGAAATCCAACAGTTGATTAGCCGTACAAAAACTGTAGCTGGACCATTTTCACTAAGAGGACGGATAGTAGCCATTGACAACGGTGATCCACCAACATACAGCTTGCCGTGGAAGGGAGCACACATGATTGGATGAAGACAATAGGCAAGCAGAGGTTCAGAAGCAACAAAGCATCTCCAAACGCTTTTCTGAAATTTCCACCAATGACTAAGATTTACAGGATGACCATAGCTTGCTTCAACCCGGCAGTCTCCGTGGGATCGTCCGTTACTCACTTAATGTTTTATTACTTGGACGACCCAATGCACTTGCTGGTTAGTTGTATCGGAGTTGGGAAAAGTGTGATCACAATTTCGTGAACCAATTGCCATTTGGGGACTCTAGTACAAAAACCAAAGAGTTGTGCTAGAGTTGTGCTGCAATCCACACGTAAGCATGGGTGACGCTTATGCGTGGATTGTCTCCGTTGCAATCCATGCTTAAGAATGGGCGACACTTATTCGTGGATTGCACCCTGTTTTTCTCTTTTCTCATTTCTTCCTTCTTCTCTCCTTCTTCTTTCTTTCCACCTTTCTTCTTCTCTCTTTGATGAGCGGATAATTTATACGCTTTTTGGCATTGTTTTCATATAGTTTTTAGTAAGTTTAAGCTACTTTTAGGGATGTTTTCACTAGTTTTTATGTTAAATTCATATTTCTGGACTTTACTATGAGTTTGTGTGTTTTTCTGTGATTTCAGGTAAATTCTGACTGAAATTGAGGGATTTGAGCTAAACTCTGAAGAAGGCTGACAAAAGGACTGCTGATGCTGTTGGATTCTGACCTCCCTGCACTCGAAATGGATTTTCTGGAGCTACAGAACTCTAATTGGCGCGATCTCAACGGCGTGGGAAAGTAGACATCCAGAGCTTTCCAGCAATATATAATAGTCCATACTTTATTCGAAGAATGACGACGTAACTTGGCGTTGAACGCCAAGTACACGCTGCTGTCTGGAGTTAAACGCCAGAAAAACGTCATGATCCGGAGTTGAACGCCCAAAACACGTCATAACTCAGAGTTCAACGCCAAAATATGCCTTAGCACGTGAATTCATCAAACTCAGCCCAAGCACACACCAAGTGGGCCCCGGAAGTGGATTTATGCATCAATTACTTACTCATGTAAACCCTAGTAGCTGGTCTAGTATATATAGGACATTTATCTATTGTATTAGACATCCTGGATTGTATTTTGATCCTGTGATCACGTTAGAGAGGGCTGGCCATTCGGCCATGCCTGAACTCTTTGCTTATGTATTTTCAACGGTGGAGTTTCTGCACACCATAGATTAAGGGTGTGGAGCTCTGCTGTACCTCAAGTATTAATGAAATTCTATCTTCTTTTATTCAATTCTCTTTTATTCTTATTCCAAGATATTCATTCGTACCCAAGAACATGATGAATGTGATGAGTCAGATTACCCTCATTATCATTCTCACTTATGAATGCGCGTGATTGACAACCATGTCCGTTCTACATGCAACAGAGCTTGAATGCGTATCTCTTAGATTCCCCAACAGAATCTTCGTGGTATAAGTTAGATAGTTGGCGGCATTCATCTGGATCCGGAAAGTCCAACCTTGTCTGTGGTGTTCCGAGTAGGATCCTGGGAGTCCGGAAAGTCCAACCTTGTCTGTGGTGTTCCGAGTAGGATTCCGATCATGAATGACCGTGACGTGCTTCAAACTTTAACCTGCTGGGCGTTGGTGACAGACGCAAAAGAGGGATTCTATTCCAGTAGGAGCGGGAACCAACCGGTGATTAGCCGTACTGTGACAGAGTGCGTTGCATAGTTTTCACTGCGAGGATGGGATGTAGCTATCAGCCATGGGTGATGCCTCCAGACTGGTTAGCTGTGCGAGTGACAGCCGCACAGGTTATTTCCCCGTGAGGAATGAAAGTAGCCACAGTTGATGGTGAACCCCTATACAAAGCTTGCCATGGAAAGGAGTAAGAAGGATTGAGTAGAAGGAGTAGGAGAGCAGGCGTCCAAGAGCTCTACAGCATCTCCATCCGCTTATCTGAAATTCCTACCAATGAATCTGCATAAGTCTTCTATCCCTTTTATTATTCCTTTTTATTATTTTATTTTGAATCTAATCAAGTATCATGTTTAATCTGCCTAACTGAGATTTGCAAGGTGACCATAGCTTGCTTCATACCAACAATCTCTGTGGATTCGACCCTTACTCACGTAAGGTTATTACTTGGACGACCCAGTACACTTGCTGGTTAGTTGAACGAGATTGTGAAGAAAATAAACAATGCCCTCAGAGTATACATCTTTTATAAATACATACAAGTGATCACAATTTCGTCCACCAAGTTTTTGGCGCCGTTGCCGGGGATTGTTCGAGTATGGACAACTGACGGTTCATCTTGTTGCTCAGATTAGGTAATTTTCTTTTCAAAAATCTTTTTTAAAAATTTTTCTTTTATTTTTCGTTTTTCCCAAAAATGATTTTCGAAAAAAATTATAAAAATACAAAAAAATTAGAAAATCATAAAAATCAAAAATATTTTGTGTTTCTTGTTTGAGTCTTGTGTTAATTTTTAAGTTTGGTGTCAATTGCATGCTTTTAAAATTTTTTCTTGCATTGTTTTCGAAAATCTTATGCATTCATAGTGTTCTTCATGATCTTCAAGTTGTTCTTGACAAGACTTCTTGTTTGATCTTGATGATTTCTTGTTTTGTGTCTTTTGTTGTTTTTCATGTGCATTTTTGCATTCATATTTTTCATGCATTAAAAATTTCTAAGTTTGGTGTCTTGCATGTTTTCTTTGCATTAAAAATTTTTCAAAATTATGTTCTTGATGTTCATCATGATCTTCATAGTGTTCTTGGTGTTCATCTTGACATTCATAGCATTCTTGCATGCATCTTGTGTCTTGATCCAAAATTTTCATGTTTTGGGTCATTTTTGTGTTTTTCATTCAATATTTAAAAATCAAAAATATCTTTTCCTTATTTTCCTCCAAAATTTCGAAATTTTGGGTTGACTTGGTCAAAAATTTTTAAAAATTAGTTGTTTCTTACAAGTCAAGTCAAAATTTCAATTTTAAAAATCTTATCTTTTCAAAATCTTTTTCAAAAATCATATCTTTTTCATTTTTTTAGCATTTTCGAAAATTTCAAAAATATTTTTCAAAATATTTTCAAAATCTTTTTCTTATCTTTTTATCAAATTTTCGAAAAATTAGCTAACAATTAATGTGATTGGTTCAAAAATTTGAAGTTTGTTACTTTCTTGTTAAGAAAGGTTCAATCTTTAAGTTCTAGAATCTTATCTTGTAGTTTCTTGTTAGTTAAGTCAATTTTAAAATTAAATCTTTTTCAAATATCTTTTTCAAATATATCTTTTTATCTTTTATCTTATCTTTTTCAAAATTTGATTTCAAAATATCTTATCTAACTTCTTATCTTCTTATCTTTTTCAAAAATTGATTTCAAAATCTTTTTCAATCAACTAACCAACTTTTTGTTTGTTTCTTATCTTTTTCAAAACCACCTAACTACTCTTCCCTCTCTAATTTTCGAAAATTCTCCCTCTCTTTTTCAAAAATTCTTTTTGTTTTAAATTTTAATTTTAATCTCATCTTATCTTTAATTTTCGAAAATTACTAACCTCTTTTTCAAAATTATTTTCGAAAATCTTCTTTTCTTTTCTTATTCTATTTAATTATTTAATTACTAACACTTCTCTTCACCTCTCCTCATCCAAATCCGAACCTCCTCCTTCATTCTTCTACCCCTTTCTTCTTCTACTAACATAAGGGAATCTCTATACTGTGACATAGAGGATTCCTTTTTCTTTTCTTGTTTTCTTCTCTTTCTTATGAGCAGGAACAAGGAAAAGGGCACTCTTGTTGAAGCTGATCCGGAACCTGAAAGGACTCTGAAGAAAAAATTAAGAGAAGCTAAATTACAACAATCCAGAGGCAACCTTTTAGAAAATTTCGAACAAGAGGAAGAGATGGCCGAAAATAATAATAATAATGTAAGGAGAATGCTTGGTGATTTCACAAAGCCAACATCCAAGTTTGATGGAAGAAGCATCTCCATTCCTGCCATTGGAGCCAATAACTTTGAGCTTAAGCCTCAACTAGTTGCATTAATGCAACAAAACTGCAAGTTTTATGGACTTCCATCTGAAGATCCTTATCAGTTTTTAACTGAATTCTTGCAAGTCTGTGATACTGTAAAGACGAATGGAGTTAATCCTGAAGTCTACAGACTCATGCTTTTCCCTTTTGCTGTAAGAGACAGAGCTAGAATATGGTTGGATTCACAACCTAAGGATAGCCTGGACTCCTGGGATAAGCTGGTCACTGCTTTCTTAGATAAGTTCTTCCCTCCTCAAAAGCTGAGCAAGCTGAGAGTGGATGTTCAAACCTTCAAACAAAAAGATGGTGAATCCCTCTATGAAGCTTGGGAAAGATACAAGCAGCTGACCAAGAGATGTCCATCTGACATATTTTCAGAATGGACCTTATTAGATATATTCTATTATGGTCTATCTGAATTTTCGAAAATGTCATTGGACCACTCTGCAGGTGGATCTATTCACCTGAAGAAAACGCCTGAAGAGGCACAAGAACTCATTGACATGGTTGCTAACAACCAGTTCATGTACACCTCTGAGAGGAATTCCGTGAATAATGGAGTCCCTCAGAAGAAAGGAGTTCTTGAAATTGATGCTCTGAATGCCATACTGGCTCAGAACAAGGTGTTGACTCAACAGGTCAACATGATCTCTCAAAATCTGAATGGATTGCAACATGCATCCAACAGTACTAGAGAGGTAGCTTCTGAAGAAGCTTATGATCCTGAGAACCCTGCCATGGCAGAGGTTAATTATCTGGGTGAACCATATGGAAATACCTATAACCCATCATGGAGAAATCATCCAAATTTCTCCTGGAAGGATCAACAAAAACCTCAACAAGGTTTTAACAATGGTGGACGCAACAGGCTGAATAATAGTAAGCCATATCCATCATCTTCTCAGCAACAGACAGAGAACTCTGAACAAAATAATTCTAATTTAACCAATATAGTCTCTGATCTGTCAAAGGCCACTTTCAGTTTCATGAATGAAACAAGATCTTCCATTAGAAATTTGGAGGCACAAGTAGGCCAGCTGAGTAAGAAAGTTATTGAAACTCCTCCCAGTACTCTCCCAAGCAATACAGAAGAAAATCCAAAAGGAGAGTGCAAAGCCATTGACTTAGTCAACATGGCCGAATGCACAAAGGAGGAGGAGGACGAAAATCCCAGTGAGGAAGACCTCCTGGGACGTCCTCCAAGCAAGAAGGAGCTTCCTAATAAGGATCCTGAGGAATCGGAGGCTCATACAGAGACCATAGAGATTCCATTAAATCTCCTTCTGCCATTCATGAGCTCTGACTATTATTCATCCTCTGAAGAGGATGAAGATGTGACTAGTGAGCAAGTTGCTCAATATCTAGGAGCTATCATGAAACTGAATGCCAAGCTATTTGGTAATGAGACTTGGGAAAGTGAACCTCCCTTGCTCATTAGTGATTTGGATACTTGGATTCAGGAAACTCTACCTCAAAAGAGACAAGATCCTGGCAAGTTCTTGATACCTTGCACCATTGGCACCATGAGCTTTGAAAAAGCTCTGTGTGATCTTGGGTCAGGGATAAACCTTATGCCACTCTCTGTAATGGAGAAGCTAGGAATCATTGAGGTACAACCTGCCTTGTTCTCATTACAATTGGCAGATAAATCCATGAGAGAAGCTCATGGAATAGTAGAGGATGTGGTAGTAAAAGTTGAAGACTTCTACATCCCTGCTGATTTCCTAATCCTAGATACTAGGAAGGAAGATGATGAATGCATCATCCTAGGAAGACCTTTCCTAGCCACAGCAGAAGCTGTGATAGATGTCAACAGAGGAGAGTTAGTCCTTCAATTAAATGGAGAATACCTTGTGTTTCAAGCACATGGCAATCCCTCTGTGACAAAAGAGAGTAAGCATGAAGAGCTTCTCTCAGTTCAAGGTCAAGAAGAGCCCACACAGTCAAACTCTAAGTTTGGTGTTGTGAAGCCACAACCAAACTCTAAGTTTGGTGTTCAAGCCCCATATCCAAACTCTAAGTTTGGTGTTGGGACTAGACAACATTGACTTGATTGCTCTGTGGCTCCATGAGAGCCACTGTCAAGCTATTGACATTAAAGAAGCGCTTGTTAGGAGGCAACCCAATTTTATTTATCTAATTTTATTTTATTTTGTTTCTTTGATATTTTTGTGTTTAATTAGGTACATGATCATGAGGAGTCACGAAAAAATCAAAAAAAATTAAAAACAGAGTCAAAAACAGAAGAAAAAAATTTTTCACCCTGGAGGACGCACGGGCTGGCGTTCAACGCCCAGAAGATGCATCTGGCTGGCGTTCAACGCCAGAACAGAGCATCTTTCTGGCGTTGAACGCCCAAAACAAGCTACATCCTGGCGTTTAACGCCAGGATGCGCACACAGAGGACAATCTGGCGCTGAACGCCAGAAACAAGCTTGAAACTGGCGTTCAACGCCAGAATCAAGCATCACATGGGCGTTTAACGCCCAGAACATGCACCAATGGGCGTTTGAACGCCAGAATGGTGCATGAAGGCAATTTACACGCCTATAGGGTGAAGGAATGGTATTTCTTTTCACCTCAGGACCTGTGGACCCCACAGGATCCCCATCTCAGGACCTGTGGACCCCACAGGATCCCCACCTACCTTTTCTTTTAATCCTATTCACACTCTCCTAATCCAAATCTCATTCTCAATTTCTCTTCCCAATTACCCCATGCACCATTCACATCAACGTCCTCTTCCCCATAAACCCCACCTACCCCCATTACATTCAAATTCAATTTCCCACCCATTCCCACCCAAAATGGCCGAAACCTAACCCTCCCCCCCTCCCTATAAATACCTCCCTTTTCTTCTTCATTTTCACACAACACTACCCACTCCTCTCTCACATAGCTGAACCCACTTCTCTCCCTCTCTTCCAAATTCTCTTCTTCTTCTTCTACTACTCTTCTTTTCTTTTTGCTCGAGGACGAGCAAATTTTAAGTTTGGTGTGGTAAAAAGCCTAGCTTTTTATTTTTCATTCACCATCAATGGCACCCAAGACCGGAGTTTCCTCAAGAAAAGGAAAAGGGAAGGCAAAAGCTTCCACTTCCGAATCATGGGAAAAGGAGAGATTCATCTCCAAGAGCCACCAAGACCACTTCTATGATGTTGTGGCAAAGAAGAGGGTGATCCCTGAGGTCCCCTTCAAACTCAAAAAGAATGAGTATCCGGAAATCCGACATGAGATCCAAAGAAGAGGGTGGGAAGTCGTAACCAACCCCATGCAACAAGTCGGATTATTGATGGTTCAAGAATTCTATGCTAATGCATGGATCACTAGGAACCATGATCAAAGTATGAACCCGAATCCAAAGAACTATATCACAATGGTTCGGGGGAAATACTTAGATTTCAGTCCGGAAAATGTGAGGCTGGCGTTTCATTTACCCATGATGCAAGGTGATGAACGCCCCTACACAAGGAGGGTCAACTTCAATCAAAGGTTGGACCAAGTCCTAATGGATATTTGTGTGGAAGGCGCCCAATGGAGAGTAGACTCCAAAGGCAAACCAGTCCAACTAAGAAGACTGGACCTCAAGCCTGTAGCTAGAGGATGGCTGGAGTTCATCCAAAGATCCATCATCCCTACAAGCAACCGATCTGAAGTTACTGTGGATCGGGCAATCATGATTCATAGCATCATGATTGGAGAGGAAGTAGAGGTTCATGAAGTCATAGCTAATGAACTCTACAAAATAGCTGACAAGCCTTCATACATGGCACGGCTAGCCTTCCCCCACCTCATATGCCATCTATGTTATTCAGCTGGAGCTATCATAGATGGAGATGTCTCCATTGAAGAAGACAAGCCCATCACCAAGAAAAGGATGGAGCAAACAAGGGAAGTCCCTCACGGCCCCCAAGGAGAACATGAGGAAGTTGATCAACAAATGCCTCATGGAATGCACTTTCCTCCCAACAACTATTGGGAGCAACTCAGTACCTCCTTAGAAGACTTGAGCCAAAACGTGGAACAACTAAGGGTGGAACACCATGAACATGCCCTCACTCTCCAAGAAATAAGAGAAGATCAAAGAGCTATGAGAGAGGAGCAACAAAGGCAAGGAAGGGACATAGAAGAGTTGAAGAACATCATTGGTCCTTCAAGAAGAAGACGCCACTAGAGGTGGATTCATTCCTTGTTCTTTATTTTCTTTCTGTTTTCGGTTTTTAAGTGTTATCTTTGTCTATGTTTTTTGTGTTTCTACTTCATGATCATTAGTGTGTAAACCATGCCTTAAAGCTATGAATAAAATCCATTAGTCTTTCACCTCTCTTAAAAGAAAAATGTTTTAATTCAAAAGAACAAGAAGTACATAATTTTCGAAATTATTAGTGAATTTAATTTAATTATATTGATGTGGTGGCAATAATTTTTGTTTTCTGAATGAATGCTTGAACAGTGCATATTTTTGATCTTGTTGTTTATGAGTGTTAAAATTGTTGGCTCTTGAAAGAATGATGAACAAAGAGAAATGTTATTGATGAACTGAAAAATTCATGAATTGATTCTTGAAGCAAGAAAAAGCAGTGAAAAAAAAAAAGTGGCGAAAAAAAAAATAATAAAATAGAAAGAAAAAGCAAGCAGAAAAAGCCAATAGCCCTTAAAACCAAAAGGCAAGGGTAGCAAGGATCCAAGGCTTTGAGCATCAATGGATAGGAGGGCCCAAGGAAATAAAATCCAGGCCTAAGCGGTTAAATCAAGCTGTCCCTAACCATGTGCTTGTGTCATGAAGGTCCAAGTGAAAAGCTTGAGACTGAGTGGTTAAAGTCGTGATCCAAAGCAAAAGAGTGTGCTTAAGAGCTCTGGACACCACTAACTGGGGACTCTAGCAAAGCTGAGTCACAATCTGAAAAGGTTCACCCAGTTATGTGTCTGTGGCATTTGTGTATCCGGTGGTAATACTGGAAGACAAAGTGCTTAGGGCCACGGCCAAGACTCATAAGTAGCTGTGTTCAAGAATCAACATGCTTAACTAGGAGAGTCAATAACACTATCCGAAATTCTAAGTTCCTAGAGAAGCCAATCACTCTAAACATCAAAGGAAAAAGTGAGATGCCAAAACTGTTCAGAAGCAAAAAGCTACAAGTCCCGCTCATCTAATTAAATTAATATTCATTGATATTTTGGACTTTATAGTATATTCTCTTCTTTTTATCCTACTTGATTTTCAGTTGCTTGGGGACAAGCAACAACTTAAGTTTGGTGTTGTGATGAGCGGATAATTTATACGCTTTTTGGCATTGTTTTCATATAGTTTTTAGTAAGTTTAAGCTACTTTTAGGGATGTTTTCACTAGTTTTTATGTTAAATTCATATTTCTGGACTTTACTATGAGTTTGTGTGTTTTTCTGTGATTTCAGGTAAATTCTGACTGAAATTGAGGGATTTGAGCTAATTTCTGAAGAAGGCTGACAAAAGGACTGCTGATGCTGTTGGATTCTGACCTCCCTGCACTCGAAATGGATTTTCTGGAGCTACAGAACTCTAATTGGCGCGCTCTCAACGGCGTTGGAAAGTAGACATCCAGAGCTTTCCAGCAATATATAATAGTCCATACTTTATTCGAAGAATGACGACGTAACTTGGCGTTGAACGCCAAGTACACGCTGCTGTCTGGAGTTAAACGCCAGAAAAACGTCATGATCCGGAGTTGAACGCCCAAAACACGTCATAACTCAGAGTTCAACGCCAAAATATGCCTTAGCACGTGAATTCATCAAACTCAGCCCAAGCACACACCAAGTGGGCCCCGGAAGTGGATTTATGCATCAATTACTTACTCATGTAAACCCTAGTAGCTGGTCTAGTATATATAGGACATTTATCTATTGTATTAGACATCCTGGATTGTATTTTGATCCTGTGATCACGTTAGAGAGGGCTGGCCATTCGGCCATGCCTGAACTCTTTGCTTATGTATTTTCAACGGTGGAGTTTCTGCACACCATAGATTAAGGGTGTGGAGCTCTGCTGTACCTCAAGTATTAATGAAATTCTATCTTCTTTTATTCAATTCTCTTTTATTCTTATTCCAAGATATTCATTCGTACCCAAGAACATGATGAATGTGATGAGTCAGATTACCCTCATTATCATTCTCACTTATGAATGCGCGTGATTGACAACCATGTCCGTTCTACATGCAACAGAGCTTGAATGCGTATCTCTTAGATTCCCCAACAGAATCTTCGTGGTATAAGTTAGATAGTTGGCGGCATTCATCTGGATCCGGAAAGTCCAACCTTGTCTGTGGTGTTCCGAGTAGGATCCTGGGAGTCCAGAAAGTCCAACCTTGTCTGTGGTGTTCCGAGTAGGATTCCGATCATGAATGACCGTGACGTGCTTCAAACTTTAACCTGCTGGGCGTTGGTGACAGACGCAAAAGAGGGATTCTATTCCAGTAGGAGCGGGAACCAACCGGTGATTAGCCGTACTGTGACAGAGTGCGTTGCATAGTTTTCACTGCGAGGATGGGATGTAGCTATCAGCCATGGGTGATGCCTCCAGACTGGTTAGCTGTGCGAGTGACAGCCGCACAGGTTATTTCCCCGTGAGGAATGAAAGTAGCCACAGTTGATGGTGAACCCCTATACAAAGCTTGCCATGGAAAGGAGTAAGAAGGATTGAGTAGAAGGAGTAGGAGAGCAGGCGTCCAAGAGCTCTACAGCATCTCCATCCGCTTATCTGAAATTCCTACCAATGAATCTGCATAAGTCTTCTATCCCTTTTATTATTCCTTTTTATTATTTTATTTTGAATCTAATCAAGTATCATGTTTAATCTGCCTAACTGAGATTTGCAAGGTGACCATAGCTTGCTTCATACCAACAATCTCTGTGGATTCGACCCTTACTCACGTAAGGTTATTACTTGGACGACCCAGTACACTTGCTGGTTAGTTGAACGAGATTGTGAAGAAAATAAACAATGCCCTCAGAGTATACATCTTTTATAAATACATACAAGTGATCACAATTTCGTCCACCACTCTTCCTCCTTTCTTACTTTCTTCTTTTCCCTATCTTAAAAAAAAATAAATAAGTAAATTATAAATAAATAAAAAATCTTTCATTTTTTTTTGTTTATTGCATTTGCATACTTTTATTCATTGCATTTTAATTTTGCTTTTTTTATAGCTTATTCAATTTTCTTTTCTAAATTTCTTATTTTAATAATGGTGTTGAATTTTTCTACTCAATTGTTGAGAAATTCTTGCATTATTTTGGTGCCTCTTGACTTGTTTGATATTGATTTGTGATGAAACTTTTAAATCAACGCTTAATTTTTTATGACTCTTGTATCCCTTGTGCATTGATATGAACCCATATTGTTTTTCATGATCCATTTTTTCTTGTTTGAACTTGATGCTCAATATGCTCTTCATGCTTTGAATCTACTCTTGCATCAAGTATTAATATGCCTTAGATTATATTATTTTCTCACTCACATGTTGTAGCTACCTTGTAGTTGAGAACCTTACTCTTATTTGGCATTAGCCTCCGCCTATGTTCTATTTGCTTTGATATCTTTATTGTAGGCTTAATTTTCTTAATTTTTCTCCCTTTTAGGTTGGCCACCAAAAAGGGAGAAAGGAAAAGTTTCTAAGTGGGGCAACAAACAAAGTCTTTCGCACAACCTTTTGAAGAAGCTCATCAATTGTAGTATCTCGTCCACCTTGATCTTCTTTGCATGCACCGAGGACGGTGCAATCTTCAAGTGTGGGGAGGTCGTCTGACCGATCTCCGTGGGTAACAACTTCCTTTTTCAACACCGATGTTAGCTAGTTGTTGCATTGCATGATAGGTTGCATAATAGTTAGAATTTGTATATATTTTACCACTTCTTTTTTATGTTAAGACTACTTGGTTAGGGTTATGATTTCTTTTCCAAGAAACAATTTTTAGGGCACCCTACCGATTTTGAAAATTTTTTTTGTTAAACTTGCTTGAAAGAAATTTATTTTGGAACATGGTTTTTGAGCTAAGAACACAAGCAAGTGAGTTTTGAGCCCATTGCGTGGTTACATCATATAACCACTTATTTTCATTCTTGTGTGTTTTATTCTCTTTCTATGATTGTAATCCTTGATTTGTTTGATTCTTTATGTCCATTATTTTGTGTATACATGCACTTATATGATTGAGGCCATTGTTTCAAAGAGCTCACTTACCAAAATTGCCTACCTTTTATCTCCCATTGTTAACCAACTTTGAGCCTACAATTAACCCACTTTGTTCTTTAATTTACCACATTACAAGCCTTAAAGCAAAAAACAATAAATATCCCTTAATTTGGATCTTTGATTAGCTTAGGCTAGTGATTGTGTATCATTCAAGTATGGAAAAACATGGGACATTGGTTGAGGTAGGAGTATGTTTTTATTTTCATTAAAAATCTTGGAAATTGGTTACATACTCATGTATCAAATGGTTAGACCTTATGCATTGATACACTTGTTTATATTTTTAGTTTGAGAAGAAAAAAATTATATATATATATATATATCAAAAGAAAAATAAAAAATAGAAAAAATAGAAAAAGAAAAAAATATATGTATAGAAAAAAATGCAATAAAACTGGGACAAAAATGCCGTAAAGTAAAGTAATAACATCAATGCATATGGAATGTGAATTAAAGAGAATGCATGAGTATGTGAAAAAAAAGTGGGAATGATGGGTAGCTAGGTATTGTGTTTGAATTATATAGGTTGTTATATATGTTTCGTGGGTGCTTAGGTTAATCAAAGATTCAAATTTCAAGCTCACTTGACCATATACATCCTTACCTTTACCCTAACCCCATTACAACCTATGAATAAGTCCTCATGATAATTGTATGCATGCATTGAATAATTGTTGATTGTTATATGAAAAACAAATCTTGGAAAGCATGAGTAGAAGAGAATTGAATGATCAACCCTATACACTTAAGCGACTAGAGTTCATACACTTCCGGTGAGGGTTCGATGCTCAATTCCTTGTTCCTGACTTTCATGAGCTTTCATCTTGCAAGTCTATTTGTACTTCATTTTGATATTCAAATTGGTAGGATTCATGAATCATCATACTACTTGGTCCTACTTGTTCATGTATGTCTTGGAGATTGATATACTCTTAACCAAGTAGATAGAGTCATATTGCATTTAGTTGCATGCATGTAGATATGTTTACATAGTTTCTTTGCATTGAATAAATATTCATACCCCTTTTCTTGTCCTTCTTGGTTTAGCATGAGGACATGCTATTGTTTAAGTGTGGGGAGATTTGATAAATCCCAATTTGGTGGTTTATCTTGTGTTTAATTTAGAGGGATTTTATCATCTTTTCCCACATTTATTCAATGAAATAGTATGGTTTTGTAATTCTCCTTTAATTGTGCTTAAGAGTGAGAACATGCTTTTTAGGTCTTAAAATAGCTAAATTTAATTCACCTTGATTCCATTAAATGGCTTGATATGTTTATTAAGTGATTTCAGGTTTAGAAGGCAAAGATTGGATTGAGGGAACGAAGAAAAAGCATGTAAAAATGGAGAACTCATGAAGAAATGAAGGAAATGCTAAGCTGTCAATCTTGACCTCTTCATACTTAATCGATCATAACTTGGGCCACAGAGGCCCAAATGATGGGGTTTTAGTTGCGTTGGAAAACTAACATTTGGGGCTTCAAAATGATATAAAATTTGTCATAGTTGTCTGGCGTTTAAGGACACGTACACGTCATTCCATGCGCACGCATTGCAGGATCAACGTGGGTCCACTTTAGCAACTCGTGGCCAGCGATTTCTAGCTCATTTTGGGCATAATCCAACTCATTTCTGATGCTATTGAACCCGAGAATTGAGGAGGGAGGAACCAAGTAGTGTTAGTTGGAGCTTTTACCATGTTTTAGGATAGAATTCTAGAGAGAGAAGCTCTCTCTTCTCTCTAGAATGAGGATTAGATTAGATTCAAATCTCTTCTTAAATCTAGATTTTAATTCTTGTTTTCATCTACTTTTCTGATGAGCGGATAATTTATACACTTTTTGGCATTGTTTTTAGTATGTTTTTAGTATGTTTTAGTTAGTTTTATTATATTTTTATTAGTTTTTAGTTAAAATTCACTTTTCTGGACTTTACTATCAGTTTTTGTGTTTTTCTATGATTTCAGGTATTTTCTGGCTGAAATTGAGGGACCTGAGCAAAAATCTGATTCAGAGGCTGAAAAGGACTGCAGATGTTGTTGGATTCTGACCTCCCTGCATTCGAAGTGGTATTTCTTGAGCTACATAAGCCCAATTGGCGAGAACTCAACGGCGTTGGAAAGTAGATATCCTGGGCTTTCCAGCAATGTATAATAGTTTATACTTTGCTCAAGATTTGATGGCCCAAACCGGCGTTCCAAATCAGCTCAAAACTGCCCAGCGTTAAACGCCGAAATTGGCACAAGAATGGGAGTTAAACGCCCAAATTGGCACAAAAGCTGGCGTTTAACTCCAAGAAAAGTCTCTACACGAAAATGCTTCAATGCTCAGCCCAAGCACAAACCAGGTGGGCCCAGAAGTGGATTTTTATGTCATTTACTCATCTTTGTAAAACCTAGGCTACTAGTTCTCTACAAATAGGACCTTTTGCTATTGTATTTTCATCTTTAGATCTTTGAATCTTTTGATCACGTTTTGGGGGCTGGCCTCTCGGCCATGCCTAGACCTTGTTCTTATGTATTTTCAACGGTGGAGTTTCTACACACCATAGATTAAGGTGTGGAGCTCTGCTGTACCTCGAGTATTAATGCAATTACTGTTGTTCTTCTATTCAATTCGGCTTATTCTTGTTCTAAGATATCACTTGTTCCTCAACTTGATGAATATGATGATCTGTGACACTCATCATCATTCTCACCTATGAACGTGTGCTTGAAAACCACCTCCGTTCTACCTTAGATCGAGTGGATATCTCTTGGATCCCTTAATCAGAATCTTTGTGGTATAAGCTAGAATTGATGGCGGCATTCAAGAGAATCCGGAAGGTCTAAACCTTGTCTGTGGTATTCTGAGTAGGATTCCATGATTGAATGACTGTGACGAGCTTCAAACTCCTGAAGGCTGGGCGTTAGTGACAGACACAAAAGAATCAACGGATTCTATTCCAACCTGATTGAGAACAGACAGATGATTAGTCGTGCCGTGACAGGGTGCGTTGAACATTTTCACTGAGAGGACGGGATTGTAGCCACTGACAACGGTGATGCCCAACATACAGCTTGCCATGGAAAGGAGTAAGAAGGATTGGATGAAGACAGTAGGAAAGCAGAAAGACGGAAAGGACAAAGCATCTCCATTCGCTTATCTAAAGTTCTCACCAATGAATTACATAAGTATCTCTATCTTTACTTTATGCTTTATTCATATATCATCCATAACCATTTGAATCTGCCTGACTGGGATCGACCCTTACTCGCGTAAGGTTTATTACTTGGACGACCCAATACACTTGCTGGTTAGTTGTGCGAAGTTGTGATAAATTGTAATCTCAACTCTTTATCACAACTTCGCACAACTAACCAGCAAGTGCACTGGGTCGTCCAAGTAATAAACCTTACGCGAATAAGGGTCGATCCCACGGAGATTGTTGGTATGAAGCAAGCTATGGTCATCTTGTAAATCTCAGTCAGGCAGATTCAAATGGTTATGAATCATTTATGAATAAAGCATAAAATAAGGATAGAGATACTTATGTAATTCATTGGTGAGAATTTTAGATAAGCGCATGGAGATGCTTTGTCCCTTCCGTCTCTCTGCTTTCCTACTGTCTTCATCCAATCCTTCTTACTCCTTTCCATGGCAAGCTGTATGTTGGGCATCACCGTTGTCAGTGGCTACAGTCCCGTCCTCTCAGTGAAAATGTTCAACGCGCTCTGTCACAGCATGGCTATTCAGCTGTCGGTTCTCGATCATGTCGAAATAGAATCCAGTGATTCTTTTGCGTCTGTTACTAACGCCCCATAATCGCGAGTTTGAAGCTCGTTACAGTCATTCAATCCTTAAATCCTACTCAGAATACCATAGACAAGGTTTAGACCTTCCGGATTCTCTTGAATGCCGCCATCAATTCTAGCTTATACCACGAAGATTCCGATTAAGGAATCCAAGAGATAAACATTCAAGCCTTGTTTGCTTGTAGAACGGAAGTGGTTGTTAGGCACGCGTTCATAAGTGAGAATGATGATGAGCGTCACATAATCATCACATTCATCATGTTCTTGGGTACGAATGAATATCTTAGAACAAGAATAAGCTGAATTGAATAGAAGAACAATAGTAATTTCATTGATACTCGAGGTACAGCAGAGCTCCACACCTTAATCTATGGTGTGTAGAAACTCCACCGTTGAAAATACATAAGAACAAGGTCTAGGCATGGCCGTGAGGCCAGCCCCATGATCTAAGATAGCATAAAACTACTCAAAGATAGCTACCAAGATGATCTAAGAACTAGACGTCCAAAGATGAAAAATACAATAGCAAAAGGTCCTATTTGTAGAGAACTAGTAACCTAGGATTTACAAAGATGAGTAAATTACATAAAAATCCACTTCCGGGCCCACTTAGTGTGTGCTTGGGCTGAGCATTGAAGCATTTTCATGTAGAGACTTCTCTTGGAGTTAAACGCCAGCTTTTGTGCCAGTTTGGGCGTTTAACTCCCATTCTTGTGCCAGTTTCGGCATTTTACGCCAGAATTCTTGAGCTGACTTGGAACACCTGTTTGGGCCATCAAATCTCGGGCAAAGTATGGACTATTATACATTTCAGGAAATCCTAGGATGTCTACTTTCCAACGCAGTTGAGAGCGCGCCAATTGGGTTTTTGTAGCTCCAGAAAATCGACTTCGAGTACAGGGAGGTCAGAATACAACAGCATCTGCAGTCCTTTTCAGCCTCTGAATCAGATTTTTGCTCAGGTCCCTCCATTTCAGCCAGAAAATACCTGAAATCACAGAAAAACACACAAACTCATAGTAAAGTCCAAAAAAGTGAATTTTAACTAAAAACTAATAAAAATATAATAAAAACTAACTAAAACACACTAAAAACATACTAAAAACAATGCCAAAAAGCGTATAAATTATCCGCTCATCACAACACCAAACTTAAATTGTTGCTTGTCCTCAAGCAACTGAAAATCAAATAAAATATAAAGAAGAGAATATGCAATGAATTCCAAAAACATCTATGAAGATCAGTATTAATTAAATGAGCGGGGCTTTTAGCTTTTTGCCTCTGAACAGTTTTGGCATCTCACTTTATCCTTTGAAATTCAGAATGATTGGCTTCTATAGGAACTCAGAATCCAGATAGTGTTATTGATTCTCCTAGTTAAGTATGATGATTCTTGAACATAGCTACTGATGGGTGGAAAACGATCCAACACAAAACTCACCGGCAAGTGTACCGGGTCGCATCAAGTAATAAAACTCACGGGAGTGAGGTCGATCCCACAGGGATTGAAGGATTGAGCAATTTTAGTTCGGTGGTTGATTTAGTCAAGCAAATTAAGTATTGGTTGAGTGATTTTGTATTCAACAGTAAGTAAATAGCAGAAAATGTAAAGGGAGAGGGGTGGATTGCAGAAATTAAAGAGAACTGAAAGTAAAAGAGCTGAATCTTAAAGAACAAGAAATTAAATGACTGAAACTTAAAGTGCAAGAAATATAAATTGCAGTAACTTAAAGTGCAAGAAATATAAATTGCTTGAATGGAAAAGGGATTTGAGGACTGGGATTTCAGAATTCAAGCAAGGGAAATTAAATTGCAACAATTATCAAAGCAAGATATGATTTGAATTCTGTTAGATCTCAAACAGAAAGGGAAATTAAATTGCAGCAGGGGTTCACAAAAGAACCAACAGGGGAAATGGGATCTCAGGACTCCAGAGACTAGATAGTAAAGTCTAGATCTCAATTACCTTCCCAGATCCAAGTTCACAAAACAATTAACAAGAAATTAAAGAAGAAGCAGTAAAGGAAATGTAATTGGACTCAATTGAATGGAGATTGAGACAGAAATTCCTCAATTCTTCACACCCAAGACTCAAACAAGAAAAGTTAAAATGCTCAAGCAAGAACAAGGAAGAAGAGAGATCAATTCTCCTTCCTAATTCTCTCAAATCTCAGTTCAAAGCTCTCAGAGAAGATGAAGTTTCAAAATGTAAAAATTCAAAAATCAAAAGAAGGGTCAAAGGTCCTAATTACATCAAACTATCTCCTATTTATACACTTTCTATTCTTGGATTTTGGAATTTGGATGGGCTTTTGATTTGGTGAAGAAATGAATTAAATTGGATTTTTAATCTAATTTTCAGCCCATGAGAAATTTGCTTCCAGGAGGCTGCCCTGCCCTTGTGGAGGGCAGAGCAGGAAAATTGTGCAAGCGGCCTCGTGCGTGTGATGGGCATTCAAGATGCTATAGGATGCTACCCTGCCCTTGTAGAGGGCAGGGCAGTGTTGCCATGGTGCGCCAAGTGCTGCCCGTGCGTGCGTGCTTGCTGGCCGAGTGCTCAAGTCCTGGCCGTGCCAAAATGCTGCGCCATGCACCAAGAAATGCTGCCCTGAGGGCAGGGCAGTGTGCCAATGGTGAAGTCCCACGTTCGAAACTCGGTGAAGGCACATGCTACTCCTTTTTCCTTGGTTTTCTTGGCACCAAAGTAACGCCTAGTTCCTTGCTTCCTCATGGTGCCGTGTTCAATTCTTGGAGATTGAAAGCAAGCCAATTTTTGCTTGTTTTCCTTGTGTTTGAGCGATACTCTTTTCCTCTTTGTTCTTGGGTTCGAAACCCATAGGAAACACTAGGAAGCAATTTCCTTTGAATTATTCTTGGATGAAGCCCGATATTGCTCTTGAAGAGGGCAGGGCAGAGTTTTTGCTTCCTTTGGTCCTTGGCATCAAATTGTGCTCCGCCCTTGTTGTGGGCAGGGCAGTGATGCTTTTCAAGGCTTGGTTCAATATGCTGCTCTCCTGGAGGGCAGTGTGCTCTTGTGGAGGGCAGTGTTTGCCTCCTCCTACTATGTTGCACCACACTTCTCATTTCTTGGCCACACTTCTTAAGCCACGTTTTTCTTCTTTCCTTCCTTTCTTCACCTACAAGAAACCAAAACAACCAATCAAAGTATCTCTAAACTCATAAGGTTTATAATTCATTAAAAAACAATTAATTTTTGCTCAAACCTCATGATTTAGCATCAATTTAATGGTGGTTGTTTGATTTAAAGAAGTTATGCATTTTCATTCCAAATCACTTACTTAGGATGCAAGAAAGTGCATAAAGACTAATGAAACAAGTGAAATTAGCTTGAAAAATGGGTATATGATGACCTGTCATCAGCTACTTTATGAGTCTTGGCCGTGGCCCAAAGCACTCTGTCTTCCAGTATTACCACCGGATACATACATGCCACAGGCACATAACTGGGTGAACCCTTTCAGATTGTGACTCAGCTTTGCTAGAGTCCCCAATTAGAGGTGTCCAGGGTTCTTAAGCACACTCTTTTTGCCTTGGATCACAACTTTATTTATTTTTTTCTTTTTCTTTTCCCTTTTTTTTTCATTTTTTTCTTCTCTTTTTTTTTTGTATTCAGTGCTTGTTCTTGCTTCAAGAATCATTTTTATGATTTTTTAGATCCTCAGTAACATGTTTCCTTTTTCATCATTCTTTCAAGAGCCAACATTCATGAATAACAAATTCAAAAGACATATGCACTGTTTAAGTATACATTCAAAAATCAAAAGTATTGCCACCACATCAAAATAATTAATCTGTTATAAAATTCAAAATTCATGCAATTCTTCTCTTTTTCAATTAAGAACATTTTTCATTTAAGAAAGGTGATGGATTCATAGGACATTCATAACTTTAAGGCATAGACACTAAGACACTAATGATCATAAGACACAAACATGGATAATCATAAGCATGAAAATTTCAAAAAACAGGAAAATAAGGAACAAGAAAGTTAAAGAACGGGTCCACCTTAGTGATGGCGGCTTGTTCTTCCTCTTGAAGATCTTATGGAGTGCTTGAGCTCCTCAATGTCTCTTCCTTGCCTTTGTTGCTCCTCTCTCATGATTCTTTGATCTTCTTTAATTTCATAGAGGAGGATGGAATGTTCTTGGTGCTCCACCCTTAGTTGTCCCATGTTGGAACTCAATTTCCCTAGGGAGGTGTTGATTTGCTCCCAATAGTTTAGGGAGGAAAGTGCATCTCTTGGGGCATCTCAGGGATTTCATGATGAGTGGGGTCTCTTGTTTGCTCCATCCTTTTCTTAGTGATGGGCTTGTCCTCATCAATGAGGGTGTCTCCCTTTATGTCAATTTTGACTGAATAACAGAGGTGACAAATGAGATGAGGGAAGGCTAACCTTGCCAAAGTAGAGGACTTGTCCGCCACCTTATAAAGTTCTTAGGATATAACCTCATGAACTTCTACTTCCTCTCCAATCATGATGCTATGAATCATGATAGCCCGGTCTATAGTAACTTCGGACCGGTTGCTAGTGGAAATGATTGAGCGTTGGATAAACTCCAACCATCCCCTAGCCACGGGCTTGAGGTCATGCCTTCTCAGTTGAACTGGCTTCCCTCTTGAATCTCTCTTCCATTGAGCGCCCTCTTCGCAAATGTCTATGAGGACTTGGTCTAACCTTTGATCAAAGTTGACCCTTCTAGTGTAAGGGTGTTCATCTCCTTGCATCATGGGCAAGTTGAATGCCAACCTTACTTTTTCCGGACTAAAATCTAAGCATTTCCCCTGAACCATTGTAAGCCAATTCTTTGGGTCTGGGTTCACACTTTGATCATGGTTCTTGGTGATCTATGCATTAGCATAGAACTCTTGAACCATTAAGATTCTGACTTGTTGAATGGGGTTGGTAAGAACTTCCCAACCTCTCCTTTGGATCTCATGTTGGATCTCCGGAAATTCACTCTTTTTGAGTTTGAAAGGGACCTCGGGGATCACCTTCTTCATGGCCACGACTTCATAGAAGTGGTCTTGATGCACCCTTGAGATGAATCTCTCCATCTCCCATGACTCGGAGGTGGAAGCTTTTGCCTTCCCTTTCCTCTTTCTAGAGGTTTCTCCGGCCTTAGATGCCATAAATGGTTATGGAAAAACAAAAAGCAATGCTTTTACCACACCAAACTTAGAAGGGTTGCTCGTCCTCGAGCAAAAGAAGAAAGAAGAGAGTAGAAGAAGAAATAGAGGAGATGGAGGAGGCTTTGTGGTTCGGCCAAGGGGGAGAAGTAATGTTTAGGTTGTGTGAAAATGAAGAAGTGAAGATGGGTTTATATAGGAGTGGAGAGGGGGTGTAGGGTTCGGCTATTATGGGTGGGTTTGGGAGGAAAAGTGGTTTGAATTTGAACGGTGAGGTAGGTGGGGTTTTATGAAGGATGGATGTGAGTGGTGAAGAGAATAGTGGGATTTGATAGGTGAGGGGTTTTTGGGGAAAAGGTGTTGAGGTGATTGGTGAATGGGTGAAGAAGAGAGAGAGTGGTGGGGTAGGTGGGGATCCTATGGGGTCCACAGATCCTGAGGTGTCAAGGAAAATTCATCCTTGCACCAAGTGGCGAGCAAAAATGCTCTTTATGCCAATGCTGGTGTTAAATGCCGGGCTGGTGCCCATTTTTGGCGTTTAACGCCAACTTCTTGCCCTTTCCTGGCATTTAACGCCAGTCTGGTGTCCCTTTCTGGCGTTAAACGCCCAGAATGGTGCCAGACTGGGCGTTAAACGCCCATTTGCTGCCCTTACTGGCGTTTAAATGCCAGCAAGTTTTCCTCCAGGGTGTGCTGTTTTTCTTTCTGTTTTTCATTCTGTTTTTGCTTTTTCAATTGATTTTGTGACTTCTCATGATCATCAACCTATAGAAAACATAAAATAACAAAGGAAAATAGATAAATGTAACATTGGGTTGCCTCCCAACAAGCGCTTCTTTAATGTCAGTAGCTTGACAGTGGGCTCTCATGGAGCCTCACAGGTACTCAGAGCAATGTTGGAACCTCCCAACACCAAACTTAGAGTTTGAATGTGGGGGTTCAACACCAAACTTAGAAGTTCATTGTGGCCTCCCAACACCAAACTTAGAGTTCGACTGTGGAGGCTCTGTTTGACTCTGTTTTGAGAGAAGCTCTTCATGCTTCCTCTCCATGTGTACAGAGGGATATCCTTGAGTCTTAAACACAAGGGATTCTTCATTCACTTGAATGATCAATTCTCCTCTGTCAACATCAATCATAGCTTTTGCTGTGGTTAGGAAGGGTCTGCCAAGGATGATGGATTCATCTATGCACTTTCCAGTCTCTAGGACTATGAAATCAGCAGGGATGTAATGGTTTTCAACTTTTACCAGAACATCCGCTACAAGTCCATAAGCTTGTTTTCTTGAATTGTCTGCCATCTCTAGTGAGATTTTTGCAGCTTGCACCTCAAAGATCCCTAGCTTTTCCATTACAAAGAGGCGCATGAGGTTTATGCTTGACCCTAGGTCACACAGAGCCTTCTTAAAGGTCATCGTGCCTACTGTACAAGGTATTGAGAACTTTCCAGGGTCCTGTCTCTTTTGAGGTAATTTCTGCCTAGACAAGTCATCCAGCTCTTTGGTGAGCAAATGGGTTCATGGTGGACGAAATTGTGATTCCCTTTTTTTCTTGTAATTGGATTTATAAAAGATGTATACTCTGAGGGCATTGTTTATTTTCTTCACAATCTCGTTCAACTAACCAGCAAGTGTACTGGGTCGTCCAAGTAATAACCTTACGTGAGTAAGGGTCGAATCCACAGAGATTGTTGGTATGAAGCAAGCTATGGTCACCTTGTAAATCTCAGTTAGGGAGATTAAAGGGTAATTGTGATTATTGGAATAAAGAAATAAAAAGGAATAATAAAAAGAAATAAATAATAAAAGGGATAGAACACTTATGCAGATTCATTGGTGGGTATTTCAGATAAGCGGATGGAGATGCTGTAGAGCTCTTGGACGCCTGCTCTCCTACTCCTTCTACTCAATCCTTCTTACTCCTTTCCATGGCAAGCTTTGTATAGGGGTTCACCATCAGCTGTGGCTACTTTCATTCCTCACGGGGAAATAACCTGTGCGGCTGTCACTCGCACAGCTAACCAGTCTGGAGGCATCACCCATGGCTGATAGCTACATCCCATCCTCACAGTGAAAACTATGCTAACGCACTCTGTCACAGTACGGCTAATCACCGGTTGGTTCCCGCTCCTACTGGAATAGAATCCCTCTTTTGCGTCTGTCACCAACGCCCAGCAGGTTAAAGTTTGAAGCACGTCACGGTCATTCATGATCGGAATCCTACTCGGAACACCACAGACAAGGTTGGACTTTCCGGACTCCCAGGATCCTACTCAGAACACCACAGACAAGGTTGGACTTTCCGGATCCAGATGAATGCCGCCAACTATCTAACTTATACCACGAAGATTCTGTTGGGGAATCTAAGAGATACGCATTCAAGCTCTGTTGCATGTAGAACGTAAGTGGTTGTCAATCACGCGCGTTCATAATTGAGAATGATAATGAGGGTAATTGAACTCATTACATTCATCATGTTCTTGGGTACGAATGAATATCTTGGAATAAGAATAAGAGAGAATTGAATAAAAGAAGATAGAATTTCATTAATACTTGAGGTACAGCAGAGCTCCACACCCTTAATCTATGGTGTGCAGAAACTCCACCGTTGAAAATACATAAGCAAAAGGTTCAGGCATGGCCGAATGGCCAGCCCTCTCCATGATCAAGTGACCGAATAATGAAAGACTTAAAGTGGTCAAAAGATGGTCAAAAGATGTCTAATACAATAGATAAATGTCCTATATATACTAGACTAGCTTCTGGGGTTTACATGAGTAAGTAATTGATGCATAAATCCACTTCCGGGGCCCACTTGGTGTGTGCTTGGGCTGAGCTTGATGAATTCACGTGTAGAGGCATTTCTTGGCGTCAAACTTCAGGTTATGACGTGTTTTGGGCGTTCAACTCCGGATCATGACGTTTTTCTGGCGTTTTACTCCAGACAGCAGCGTGTACTTGGCGTTCAACGCCAAGTTACGTCGTCATTCTTCGAATAAAGTATGGACTATTATATATTGCTGGAAAGCTCTGGATGTCTACTTTCCAACGCCGTTGAGAGCGCGCCAATTGGAGTTCTGTAGCTCCAGAAAATCCATTTCGAGTGCAGGGAGGTCAGAATCCAACAGCATCAGCAGTCCTTTTGTTAGCCTTCTTCAGAGTTTTGCTCAAATCCCTCAATTTCAGTCAGAATTTACCTGAAATCACAGAAAAACACACAAACTCATAGTAAAGTCCAGAAATGTGAATTTAACATAAAAACTAATGAAAACATCCCTAAAAGTAGCTCAAACTTACTAAAAACTATATGAAAACAATGCCAAAAAGCGTATAAATTATCCGCTCATCACAACACCAAACTTAAATTGTTGCTTGTCCCCAAGCAACTGAAAATCAAATAGGATAAAAAGAAGAGAATATACTATAAAGTCCAAAATATCAATGAATATTAATTTAATTAGATGAGCGGGACTTGTAGCTTTTTGCTTCTGAACAGTTTTGGCATCTCACTTTTTCCTTTGAAGTTTAGAGTGATTGGCTTCTCTAGGAACTTAGAATTTCAGATAGTGTTATTGACTTTCCTAGTTAGGCATGTTGATTCTTGAACACAGCTACTTTATGAGTCTTGGCTGTGGCCCTAAGCACTTTGTCTTCCAGTATTACCACCGGATACACAAATGCCACAGACACATAACTGGGTGAACCTTTTCAGATTGTGACTCAGCTTTGCTAAAGTCCCCAGTTAGTGGTGTCCAGAGCTCTTAAGCACACTCTTTTGCTTTGGATCACGACTTTAACCACTCAGTCTCAAGCTTTTCACTTGGACCTTCATGACACAAGCACATGGTTAGGGACAGCTTGATTTAGCCGCTTAGGCCTGGATTTTATTTCCTTGGGCCCTCCTATCCATTGATGCTCAAAGCCTTGGATCCTTGCTACCCTTGCCTTTTGGTTTTAAGGGCTATTGGCTTTTTCTGCTTGCTTTTTCTTTCTATTTTTTTTTTTCGCCACTTTTTTTTTTTCACTGCTTTTTCTTGCTTCAAGAATCAATTCATGAATTTTTCAGTTCATCAATAACATTTCTCTTTGTTCATCATTCTTTCAAGAGCCAACAATTTTAACACTCATAAACAACAAGATCAAAAAATATGCACTGTTCAAGCATTCATTCAGAAAACAAAAATTATTGCCACCACATCAATATAATTAAATTAAATTCACTAATAATTTCGAAAATTATGTACTTCTTGTTCTTTTGAATTAAAACATTTTTCTTCTAAGAGAGGTGAAAGACTAATGGATTTTATTCATAGCTTTAAGGCATGGTTACACACTAATGATCATGAAGTAGAGACACAAAAACATAGATAAACATAACACTTAAAAACCGAAAACAGAAAGAAAATAAAGAACAAGGAATGAATCCACCTCTAGTGGCGTCTTCTTCTTGAAGGACCAATGATGTTCTTCAACTCTTCTATGTCCCTTCCTTGCCTTTGTTGCTCCTCTCTCATAGCTCTTTGATCTTCTCTTATTTCTTGAAGAGTGAGGGCGTGTTCATGGTGTTCCACCCTTAGTTGTTCCACGTTTTGGCTCAAGTCTTCTAAGGAGGTACTGAGTTGCTCCCAATAGTTGTTGGGAGGAAAGTGCATTCCATGAGGCATTTGTTGATGAACTTCCTCATGTTCTCCTTGGGGGCCGTGAGGAACTTCCCTTGTTTGCTCCATCCTTTTCTTGGTGATGGGCTTGTCTTCTTCAATGGAGACATCTCCATCTATGATAACTCCAGCTGAATAACATAGATGGCATATGAGGTGGGGGAAGGCTAGCCGTGCCATGTATGAAGGCTTGTCAGCTATTTTGTAGAGTTCATTGGCTATGACTTCATGAACCTCTACTTCCTCTCCAATCATGATGCTATGAATCATGATTGCCCGATCCACAGTAACTTCAGATCGGTTGCTTGTAGGGATGATGGATCTTTGGATAAACTCCAGCCATCCTCTAGCTACAGGCTTGAGGTCCAGTCTTCTTAGTTGGACTGGTTTGCCTTTGGAGTCTACTCTCCATTGGGCGCCTTCCACACAAATGTCCATTAGGACTTGGTCCAACCTTTGATTGAAGTTGACCCTCCTTGTGTAGGGGCGTTCATCACCTTGCATCATGGGTAGATGAAACGCCAACCTCACATTTTCCGGACAGAAATCTAAGTATTTCCCCCGAACCATTGTGAGATAGTTCTTTGGATTCGGGTTCATACTTTGATCATGGTTCCTAGTGATCCATGCATTAGTATAGAACTCTTGAACCATCGATAATCCGACTTGTTGCATGGGGTTGGTTATGACTTCCCACCCTCTTCTTTGGATCTCATGTCGGATTTCCGGATACTCATTCTTTTTGAGCTTGAAGGGGACCTCAGGGATCACCCTCTTCTTTGCCACAACATCATAGAAGTGGTCTTGGTGGCTCTTGGAGATGAATCTCTCCTTTTCCCATGATTCGGAAGTGGAAGCTTTTACCTTCCCTTTTCCTTTTCTTGAGGAAACTCCGGTCTTGGGTGCCATTGATGGTGAAAAAAATAAAAAGCTAGGCTTTTTACCACACCAAACTTAAAATTTGCTCGTCCTCGAGCAAAAAGAAAAGAAGAGTAGAAGAAGAAGAAGAAGAAAATGTGAGTAGAGAGGGAGAAGGGGGGTTCGGCTATGTAGAGAAGAAGGGGTTATGTTGTGTGAAAATGAAGAAGAAAAGGGAGGTATTTATAGGGAGGGGGGAGGGTTAGGTTTCGGCCATTTTGGGTGGGAATGGGTGGGAAATTGAATTTGAATGTAATGGGGGTAGGTGGGGTTTATGGGGAAGAGGAGGTTGATGTGAATGGTGCATGGGGTAATTGGGAAGAGAAATTGATGTGATTGGTGAAGGTTTTTGGGAAGGGTGACATTGAGAATGAGATTTGGATTAGGAGAGTGTGAATAGGATTAAAAGAAAAGGTAGGTGGGGATCCTGTGGGGTCCACAGGTCCTGAGGTGGGGATCCTGTCAGGTCCACAGGTCCTGAGGTGAAAAGAAATACCATTCCTTCACCCTATAGGCGTGTAAATTGCCTTCATGCACCATTCTGGCGTTCAAACGCCCATTGGTGCATGTTCTGGGCGTTAAACGCCCATGTGATGCTTGATTCTGGCGTTGAACGCCAGCTTCAAGCTTGTTTCTGGCGTTCAGCGCCAGATTGTCCTCTGCGTGCGCATCCTGGCGTTAAACGCCAGGATGTTGCTTGTTTTGGGCGTTCAGCGCCAGGAAGATGCTCTGTTCTGGCGTTGAACGCCCGCCAGATGCATCTTCTGGGCGCTGAACGCCGGCCCGTGCGTCCTCCAGGGTGAAAAATTTTTTTCTTCTGTTTTTTACTCTGTTTTTAATTTTTTTTGATTTTTTTTCGTGACTCCTCATGATCATGTACCTAATTAAACACAAAAATAACAAAGAAACAAAATAAAATAAAATTAGATAAATAAAATTGGGTTGCCTCCCAACAAGCGCTTCTTTAATGTCAATAGCTTGACAGTGGCTCTCATGGAGCCACAGAGCAATCAAGTCAATGTTGTCTAGTCCCAACACCAAACTTGGAGTTTGGATATGGGGCTTGAACACCAAACTTAGAGTTTGGTTGTGGCTTCACAACACCAAACTTAGAGTTTGACTGTGTGGGCTCTTCTTGACCTTGAACTGAGAGAAGCTCTTCATGCTTACTCTCTTTTGTCACAGAGGGATTGCCATGTGCTTGAAACACAAGGTATTCTCCATTCAATTGAAGGACTAACTCTCCTCTGTTGACATCTATCACAGCTTCTGCTGTGGCTAGGAAAGGTCTTCCTAGGATGATGCATTCATCATCTTCCTTCCTAGTATCTAGGATTATAAAGTCAGTAGGGATGTAAAGGCCTTCAACCTTTACTAGCACGTCCTCTACTGTTCCATAAGCTTGTCTTATGGACTTATCTGCCAATTGTAATGAGAACAAGGCAGGTTGTACCTCAATGATCCCTAGCTTCTCCATCACAGAGAGTGGCATCAGATTTATTCCTGACCCAAGGTCACACAGAGCTTTTTCAAAGCTCATGGTGCCAATGGTGCAAGGTATTAAGAACTTGCCAGGATCTTGTTTCTTTTGAGGTAGAGTTTCCTGAATCCAAGTATCTAAATCACTAATGAGGAAGGGAGGTTTACTTTCCAAAGTCTCATTACCAAACAGCTTGGCATTCAGTTTCATGATGGCTCCTAGATATTGAGCAACTTGCTCACTAGTCACATCTTCATCCTCCTCAGAGGATGAATAATAGTCAGAGCTCATGAATGGCAGAAGGAGATTTAGTGGAATCTCTATGGTCTCTGTGTGAGCCTCAGATTCCTCAGGATCTTTATTAGGAAGCTCCTTCTTGCTTGGAGGACGTCCCAGGAGTTCTTTCTCACTAGGATTTTCGTCCTCCTCCTCCTTTGTGCTTTCGGCCATGTTGACTAAGTCAATGGCTTTGCACTCTCCTTTTGGATTCTCTTCTGTATTACTTGGGAGAATACTGGGAGGAGTTTCAATAACTTTCTTACTCAGCTGGCCTACTTGTGCCTCCAAATTTCTAATGGAGGATCTTGTTTCATTCATGAAACTGAAGGTGGCCTTTGACAGATCAGAGACTATATTAGCTAAATTAGAATTATTTTGTTCAGAGTTCTCTGTCTGTTGCTGAGAAGATGATGGATATGGCTTACTATTATTCAGCCTATTGCGTCCACCATTGTTAAAACCTTGTTGAGGTTTTTGTTGATCCTTCCAGGAGAAATTTGGATGATTTCTCCATGATGGGTTATAGGTATTTCCATATGGTTCACCCAGATAATTAACCTCTGCCATGGCAGGGTTCTCAGGATCATAAGCTTCTTCAGAAGCTACCTCTCTAGTACTGTTGGATGCATGTTGCAATCCATTCAGATTTTGAGAGATCATGTTGACCTGTTGAGTCAACACTTTGTTCTGAGCCAGTATGGCATTCAGAGCATCAATTTCAAGAACTCCCTTCTTCTGAGGGACCCCATTATTCACGGAATTCCTCTCAGAGGTATACATGAACTGGTTGTTTGCAACCATGTCAATGAGTTCTTGAGCCTCTTCAGGCGTTTTCTTCAGGTGAATAGATCCACCTGCAGAATGGTCCAGTGACATTTTCGAAAATTCAGAGAGACCATAATAGAATATATCTAATAGGGTCCATTCTGAAAACATGTCAGATGGACATCTCTTGGTCAGCTGCTTGTATCTTTCCCAAGCTTCATAGAGAGATTCACCATCTTTTTGTTTGAAAGTTTGAACATCCACTCTCAGCTTGCTCAGCTTTTGAGGAGGAAAGAATTTATCTAAGAAGGCAGTGACCAGCTTATCCCAGGAGTCCAGGCTATCCTTAGGTTGTGAATCCAACCATATTCTAGCTCTGTCTCTTACAGCAAAAGGGAAAAGCATGAGTCTGTAGACTTCAGGATCAACTCCATTCGTCTTTACAGTATCACAGACTTGCAAGAATTCAGTTAAGAACTGATAAGGATCTTCAGATGGAAGTCCATAAAACTTGCAGTTTTGTTGCATCAAAGCAACTAGTTGAGGCTTAAGCTCAAAGTTATTGGCTCCAATGGCAGGAATGGAGATGCTTCTTCCATCAAATTTGGATGTTGGCTTTGTGAAGTCACCAAGCATTCTCCTTGCATTATTATTATTATTATTTTCGGCCATCTCCTTCTCTTGTTCGAAAATTTCTGAAAGGTTGCTTCTAGATTGTTGTAATTTAGCTTTTCTTAATTTTCTCTTCAGAGTCCTTTCAGGTTCTGGATCAACTTCAACAAGAGTGCCCTTTTCCTTGTTCCTGCTCATAAGAAAGAGAAGAAAACAAGAAAAGAAAAAGGAATCCTCTATGTCACAGTATAGAGATTCCCTCAGGTTAGTAGAAGAAGAAAGATGTAGAAGAATGAAGAAGGATGAAGAAGAATTCGGATGAAGAGAGGTGAAGAGAAGTGTTAGTAGTTAAATAATTAAATAGAATAAGAGAAGAGAAAGAAATTTTCGAAAATAATTTTGAAAAAATGGTTAGTGATTTTCGAAAATTAAAGATGAGATGAGATTAAAATTAGAATTTAAAACAATTAAAAAGAATTTTTGAAAAAGAGGGGGAGAATTTTCGAAAATTTAGAGAGGGAAAAGTAGTTAGGTGGTTTTGAAAAAGATAAGAAACAAACAAGGAGTTAGTTAGTTGATTGAAAAAGATTTGAAATCAAATTTTGAAAAAGATAAGAAGATAGGAGGTTAGATAAGATATTTTGAAATCAAATTTTGAAAAAGATAAAATTTTTGAAAAAGATAAGATAAAAGATGAAAAGATATATTTGAAAAAGATATTTGAAAAAAAGATTTAATTTTAAAAATTACTTAACTAACAAGAAACTACAAGATAAGATTCTAGAATTTAAAGATTGAACCTTTCTTAACAAGAAAGTAACAAACTTTAAATTTTTGAACCAATCACATTAATTGTTAGATAATTTTCGAAAATTTGATAAAAAGATAAGAAAAAGGTTTTGAAAATATTTTGAAAAATATTTTTGAAATTTTCGAAAATGCTAAAAAATGAAAAAGATATGATTTTTGAAAAAGATTTTGAAAAGATAAGATTTTTAAAATTGAAATTTTGACTTGACTTGTAAGAAACAACTAATTTTTAAAAAATTTTTGACCAAGTCAACCCAAAATTTCGAAATTTTAGAGGAAAATAAGGAAAAGATATTTTTGATTTTTAAATATTGAATGAAAAACACAAAAATGACCCAAAACATGAAAATTTTGGATCAAGACACAAGATGCATGCAAGAATGCTATGAATGTCAAGATGAACACCAAGAACACTATGAAGATCATGATGAACATCAAGAACATAATTTTGAAAAATTTTTGATGCAAAGAAAACATGCAAGACACCAAACTTAGAAAATCTTTAATGCATGAAAATTATGAATGCAAAAATGCACATGAAAAACAACAAAAGACACAAAACAAGAAATCATCAAGATCAAGCAAGAGGACTTGTCAAGAACAACTTGAAGATCATGAAGAACACTATGAATGCATGAATTTTCGAAAACAATGCAAGAAAAATTTTAAAAGCATGCACTTGACACCAAACTTAAAAATTAACACAAGACTCAAACAAGAAACACAAAATATTTTTGATTTTTATGATTTTCTAATTTTTTTTTTTGTATTTTTATTGATTTTTTTCGAAAAACATTTTTGGAAAAACGAAAAATAAAAGAAAAATTTTGAAAAAGATTTTTGAAAAGAAAATTACCTAATCTGAGCAACAAGATGAACCGTCAGTTGTCCATACTTGAACAATCCCCGGCAACGGCGCCAAAAACTTGGTGGACGAAATTGTGATTCCCTTTTTTCTTGTAATTGGATTTATAAAAGATGTATACTCTGAGGGCATTGTTTATTTTCTTCACAATCTCGTTCAACTAACCAGCAAGTGTACTGGGTCGTCCAAGTAATAACCTTACGTGAGTAAGGGTCGAATCCACAGAGATTGTTGGCATGAAGCAAGCTATGGTCACCTTGTAAATCTCAGTCAGGCAAATTAAACATTATTTATGGGTTTGAGGATAGGAATAATAAAAAGAAATAAATAATAAAAGGGATAGAACACTTATGCAGATTCATTGGTGGGAATTTCAGATAAGCGGATGGAGATGCTGTAGAGCTCTTAGACGCCTGCTCTCCTACTTCTTCTACTCAATCCTTCTTACTCCTTTCCATGGCAAGCTTTGTATAGGGGTTCACCATCAGCTGTGGCTACTTTCATTCCTCACGGGGAAATAACCTGTGCGGCTGTCACTCGCACAGCTAACCAGTCTGGAGGCATCACCCATGGCTGATAGCTACATCCCATCCTCGCAGTGAAAACTATGCTAACGCACTCTGTCACAGTACGGCTAATCACCGGTTGGTTCCCGCTCCTACTGGAATAGAATCCCTCTTTTGCGTCTGTCACCAACGCCCAGCAGGTTAAAGTTTGAAGCACGTCACGGTCATTCATGATCGGAATCCTACTCGGAACACCACAGACAAGGTTGGACTTTCCGGACTCCCAGGATCCTACTCAGAACACCACAGACAAGGTTGGACTTTCCGGATCCAGATGAATGCCGCCAACTATCTAACTTATACCACGAAGATTCTGTTGGGGAATCTAAGAGATACGCATTCAAGCTCTGTTGCATGTAGAACGTAAGTGGTTGTCAATCACTCGCGTTCATAAGTGAGAATAATAATGAGGGTAATTGAACTCATTACATTCATCATGTTCTTGGGTACGAATGAATATCTTGGAATAAGAATAAGAGAGAATTGAATAAAAGAAGATAGAATTTCATTAATACTTGAGGTACAGCAGAGCTCCACACCCTTAATCTATGGTGTGCAGAAACTCCACCGTTGAAAATACATAAGCAAAAGGTTCAGGCATGGCCGAATGGCCAGCCCTCTCCATGATCAAGTGACCGAATAATGAAAGACTTAAAGTGGTCAAAAGATGGTCAAAAGATGTCTAATACAATAGATAAATGTCCTATATATACTAGACTAGCTTCTAGGGTTTACATGAGTAAGTAATTGATGCATAAATCCACTTCCGGGGCCCACTTGGTGTGTGCTTGGGCTGAGCTTGATGAATTCACGTGTAGAGGCATTTCTTGGCGTCAAACTTCAGGTTATGACGTGTTTTGGGCGTTCAACTCCGGATCATGACGTTTTTCTGGCGTTTTACTCCAGACAGCAGCGTGTACTTGGCGTTCAACGCCAAGTTACGTCGTCATTCTTCGAATAAAGTATGGACTATTATATATTGCTGGAAAGCTCTGGATGTCTACTTTCCAACGCCGTTGAGAGCGCGCCAATTGGAGTTCTGTAGCTCCAGAAAATCCATTTCGAGTGCAGGGAGGTCAGAATCCAACAGCATCAGCAGTCCTTTTGTTAGCCTTCTTCAGAGTTTTGCTCAAATCCCTCAATTTCAGTCAGAATTTACCTGAAATCACAGAAAAACACACAAACTCATAGTAAAGTCCAGAAATGTGAATTTAACATAAAAACTAATGAAAACATCCCTAAAAGTAGCTCAAACTTACTAAAAACTATATGAAAACAATGCCAAAAAGCGTATAAATTATCCGCTCATCAGTGATGTTCTTATCATCACCAAAGCTGATTGATCTTCATCAATTTAGCTCTTGAATGTAATGTCCTGCTGAAGCTTGGTTAGCCATGTCTAATTCCTTTAGACTGAAGATTTAGACTAACATTGCATGATTCCTGGAATTCTTATTAAAAATTTTGAATCTCTTTATTTTCTTTTTCCACATAATTTTCGAAAAAAAACCAAAAAAATTACAAAATCATAAAAACCAAAAATATTTCTTGTTTGAATCTAGTGTCTCATTTTAAGTTTGGTGTCAATTGCATGTTTCTGTTCTTCTTGCATTTATCATGTGTCTTCAGTGATCTTCAAGTTGTTCTTGATGATTTACTTGCTCTGATCTTTAAATTCTCTTGTTTTGTGTGTTTTGTTGTTTCTCATATGCATTCTCAATTTGTTAGTGTCAGTAGTATACAAACTTCTAAGTTTGGTGTCTTGCATGCATTGTTTATTTGATTTTAGTTGCATTTTGATTTTTCCTCATCATTAAAAATCCAAAAAAATTTTTAATTTGTGTCTTTTCAAGTCAATAATACAGAGAATTGAAGATTCAGAACATTCAGCAGAGAAATTACACAGAAAAAGCTGGGCATTCAAAACGCCCAGTGAGGAAGGCAAACTGGCGTTTAAACGCCAGCCAGGGTGCCTGGCTGGGCGTTTATCGCCCAAAAGGGTAGAGCTTTGGGCGTTAAACGCCAGAATGTGCACCATTCTGGGCGTTTAACGCCAGGATGGCACAAGAAGGAAAGATTTTGTTTTTAATTCAAATTTTTTTTCAAGTTTTCAAAATTTTTCAAATCATATATTTTCAATCATATGTTTTCAAAATCAATTTCTTTCCTTTTTCAAAAATACTTGCTAACAATTAATGATTTGATTCAACATTTCAAGTATGTTGCCTTTTCTGTTGAGAAAGGTTTAATGTTTGAATCATATCTTTTCTTGTTAGCCAAGTCATTAATTTTTAAAATCAAATATTTTTAAATTGTTTTTCAAATCATATCTTCTCAACCATATCTTTTTAAAACTATATCTTTTCAATCATATATTTTTCTCACATCTTTTTCAAAATGGTTTTCAATCGTACCTTTTTTATTTTTAATTTCAAAATCTTTTTCAAAAATCACTTGATTTATTTTCCACTCTTGGTTTTCGAAAATCAATTAGTGTTTTTCAAAATGTTTTTAAAATCTTTTACTTAATTTTCGAACATTTCTTCCCCTCTTCTCACATCCTTCTATTTATGGACTAACACTACTCCTCAATGCACAATTCGAACTCCATCTTTCCTTGATAAGTTCGAATTTTCTACCTCTTCCTTCCATTTTTCTTTTCCTCTGACACCTCAAGGAATCTCTATACTGTGACATAGAGGATTCCATATTTTCTTGTTCTCTTCTCCTTCATATGAGTAGAAGCAAAGACAAAAGCATTCTTGTTGAGGCTGACCCTGAACCTGAAAGGACCTTGAAGCGAAAGCTAAGAGAAGCTAAGGCACAACTCTCTATAGAGGACCTAACAGAAATCTTCAAAGAAGAAGACATAGCAGCCGAAAACAACAACAATGCCAACAATGCAAGGAAGGTGCTGGGTGACTTTACTGCACCTACTCCCGACTTCTATGGGAGAAGCATCTCTATCCCTGCCATTGGAGCAAACAACTTTGAGCTTAAGCCTCAATTAGTTTCTCTAATGCAACAGAATTGCAAGTTCCATGGACTTCCATTGGAAGATCCTCATCAGTTTTTATCTGAATTCTTGCAAATCTGTGACACTGTCAAGACTAATGGGGTTGACCCTGAGGTCTACAGACTTATGCTATTCCCTTTTGCTGTAAGAGACAGAGCTAGGATATGGTTGGACTCACAACCTAAAGAAAGCCTGAACTCTTGGGAAAAGCTAGTCATTGCCTTCTTGGCAAAGTTCTTTCCACCTCAAAAATTGAGTAAGCTTAGAGTGGAAGTCCAAACCTTCAGACAGAAGGAAGGTGAATCCCTCTATGAAGCTTGGGAAAGATACAAACAATTGATCAGAAATTGTCCCTCTAACATGCTTTCTGAATGGAGCATCATAGGTATCTTCTATGATGGTCTGTCTGAGCTGTCCAAGATGTCATTAGATAGCTCTGCTGGAGGATCTCTTCATCTGAGGAAGATGCCTACAGAAGCTCAAGAACTAATTGAAATGGTTGCAAATAACCAATTCATGTACACTTCTGAAAGGAATCCTGTGATCAATGGGACAAGTCAGAAGAAAGGAGTTCTTGAGATTGATACTCTGAATGCCATATTGGCTCAGAACAAAATATTGACTCAACAAGTCAATATGATTTCTCAAAGTCTGTCTGGAATGCAAGCTGCACCAGGCAGTACGAAGGACGCTTCATCTGAAGAAGAAGCTTATGATCCTGAGAACCCTTCAATGGAAGAGGTGAATTACATGGGAGAACCCTATGGAAACACCTACAATTCTTCATGGAGAAATCATCCAAATCTCTCATGGAAGGATCAACAGAGACCTCAACAAGGTTTCAACAACAATAATGGTGGAAGAAACAGGTTTAGCAATGGCAAGCCTTTTTCATCATCTTCTCAGCAATAGACAGAGAATTCTAAGCAGAGCCACTCTGACTTAGCAACCATGGTCTCTGATCTAATCAAAACCACTCAAAGTTTCATGACTGAAACAAGGTCCTCCATTAGAAACTTGGAGGCACAAGTGGGACAGCTGAGCAAGAAAATTACTGAACTCCCTCCTAGAACTCTTCCAAGCAATACAGAAGAGAATCCAAAAGGAGAATGCAAGGCCATTAACATGACCCACATGGCCGAACTTGGAGAGGAGGAAGAGGCAGTGATCGCCACTGAGGAAGACCTCAATGGACGTCCACTGGCCTCTAATGAGTTCCCTAATGAGGAACAATGGGAATCTGAAGCTCACACAGAGACCATAGAGATTCCATTGGATTTACTTCTACCATTCATGAGCTCTGATGAGTATTCTTCCTCTGAAGAGGATGAGTTTGTCACTGAAGAGCAAGTTGCTAAATACCTTGGAGCAATCATGAAGCTAAATGACAAGTTATTTGGTAATGAGACTTGGGAGGATGAACCCCTTTTGCTCACCAAAGAATTGGATGACTTGTCTAGGCAGAAATTACCTCAAAAGAGACAAGATCCTGAGAAGTTCTCAATACCTTGTGCCATAGGCACCATGACCTTCAAGAAGGCCTTGTGTGACCTAGGGTCAAGTGTAAACCTCATGCTTCTCTCTGTAATGGAGAAGCTGGGGATCTTTGAGGTACAAGCTACAAGAATCTCACTAGAGATGGCAGACAATTCAAGAAAACAAGCTTATGGGCTTGTAGAGGATGTTTTGGTAAAGATTGAAGACCATTACATCCCTGCTGATTTCATAGTCCTAGAAACTGGGAAGTGCATGGATGAATCCATCATCCTTGGCAAACCCTTCCTAGCCACAGCAAAGGCTGTGATTGATGTGGACAGAAGAGAATTGATCATTCAAGTGAATGAAGGATCCTTTGTGTTTAAGGCTCAAGGATATCCCTCTGTCACCATGGAGAGGAAGCATGAAGAGCTTCTCTTAAAACAGAGTCAAACAAAGCCCCCACAGTCAAACTCTACGTTTGGTGTTGGGAGGCCACAACCAAATTCTAAGTTTGGTGTTGAACCCCCATATTCAAACTCTAAGTTTGGTTTTAGGAGGTTCCAAAATTGCTCTGAGTATCTATGAGGCTCCATGAGAGCCCACTGTCAAGCTACTGACATTAAAGAAGCGCTTGTTGGGAGGCAATCCAATGTTATATTTATCTAATTTTCCTTTGTTATTTTATGTTTTATGTAGGTTGATGACCATGGAAAGTCACAAAATTAATTGAAAAAGCAAAAACAGAATGAAAAACAGAAAGAAAAATAGCACACCCTGGAAGAAGACCTTGCTGGCATTTAAACGCCAGTAAGAGCAGCAAATGGGCGTTTAACGCCCAGTCTGGCACCATTCTGGGTGTTTAACGCCAGAAAGGGGCACCAGACTGGCGTTAAACGCCAGGAAAGGGCAAGAAGCTGGCGTTAAACACCAGAAATGGGCACCAGCCCGGCGTTTAACGCCAGAATTGGCATAGAGAGCATTTTTGCTCGCCACTTGGTGCATGGATGACTTTTCCTTGACACCTCAAGATTTGTGGACCCCACCTACCCCACCACTCTCTCTCTTCTTCACCCATTCACCAATCACCTCAACACCTCTTCCCCAAAAATCCCCTCACCTATCAAATCCCATCTTTCTTTTCACCACTCACATTCATCATTCATAGAACCCCACCTACCTCACCATTCAAATTCAAACCACTTTCCCTCCCAAACCCACCCTCACATAGCCGAACCTTACCCCTCCCTCCACTCCTATATAAACCCATCTTTACCACCTCATTTTCACACAACCTAAACACTACTTCTCCCTCTTTGGCCAAACCATAAAGCCATCTCCATCTCCTTCATTTCTTCTTCTTCTACTTTCTTCTTTCTTCTTTTGCTCAAGGACGAGCAAACCTTTTAAGTTTGGTGTGGTAAAAGCATTGCTTTTTGTTTTTCCATAACCATTTATGGCATCTAAGGCCGGAGAAACCTCTAGAAAGAGGAAAGGGAAGGCAAAAGCTTCCACCTCCGAGTCATGGGAGATGGAGAGATTCATCTCAAAGGTACATCAAGACCACTTCTATGAAGTTGTGGCCAAGAAGAAGGTGATCCTCGAGGTCCCTTTCAAACTCAAAAAAGGTCAACTTTGATCAAAGGTTGGACCAAGTCCTCATAGACATTTGTGAAGAGGGCACTTAATGGAAGAGAGAGGGAAGCCGGTTCAACTAAGAAGGCATGACCTCAAGCCTATCACCAAGAAAAGGGTGGAGCAAATAAGAGAACCTCATCAAGAGCATGAGGAAATTCCTTGTGATGAAATCCCTGAGATGCCTCAAGGGATGCACTTTCCTCCACAAAACTATTGGGAGCAAATCAACACCTCCCTAGGAGAATTGAAGTTCCAACATGGGATAACTAAGGGTGGAGCACCAAGAACATTCCCTTCTCATCCATGAAATTAGAGAAGATCAAAAAATCATGAGAGAGGAGCAACAAAGGCAAGGAAGAGACATTGAGGAGCTCAAGCACTCCATAAGATCTTCAAGAGGAAGAACAAGCCGCCATCACACTACAAGAAAAATACCCATTCAACCACACTTTTTTTAAGCTACATTTGAAAAGCGTAGCCTATTCTTAGCCTATTCTATGAATAGGCTACGCTTTTCCACATGTTGCCTTTTTATAAGAGAAAAGGATACACAATTGCAGCATCATTTAAAAAGTGTAGCCTTAGGTATTATAGAAATCACTTATAAAGCGTAGCCGTAGGTTGATATCTATAGGTTCACTTTTTGTATCAAAGGAGACGCTTTTAGAGGGTAGCCTATTTATTAAATTTTGGGTTCATTTTTAAAGTGATGCCTAATATATCTAGAACAAAAAATTAACACTTAGTGAAATTTTTTCCTCTTTCTTCTGAAAACAAATAAACTCACACTTAGTAAAATTTTTGTTCATTCCCTCCACAAGCAAACTCATACACAAAGTAAAATTCCCTCCAAATCACTCACATCCACAAGTAGGTTCATCCCCTTTCAGAAACCCTTATCCCCTTTCAGAAACCCTCATCCCCACAAGCACCGTCATCGAAGTGGAAACCCTGCCTCCAAAGCTCACCATCGTTGCCCCCACTTGATGGTATTTTTGTGGAAAAATGAATTTCCAAACATATAGATCTAACCGGCAAGTATACCGGGTCGCATCAAGTAGTAATAACTCAGAGTGAGGTCGATCCCACAGGGATTGATAGATCAAGCAACTTTAGTGGGTGATTAGTTTAGTCAAGCTAACATTGGTGAGTGAGAATTGTGGCAGCAGAATATAAATAGCAGTGAACTTAAATTGCAGAATGTAAATAGGCAGGAAGCTTAAAGAATAAGCAATGTAAATTGCAGAAACTTAAATGACAAGAAATGTAAATTGCTTGAATCTTAAATGGGTCAGGGATGTGGGATTACAGAAATTAATCAAGGAAAAATAAATTGCAATAAGTAGAAGAGTAGAGGATTGATTCAATGGAACTAGATTTTAACAGAAAAGTAAAAATGCCTTAAAGATTAAATAGAGAAATACTGGTGCTTAATTTGCAGCAAAACAAGTGCTTAAGTTGCAGCAATTAAAAATTGGGTTCAAGATCTCAGGAAACAAGTCTAGATCTCAAATCCTTCCTTGATTCAACAAGAATAGTTTGCAGCATAAAGAAGAAAAATGAATTGCAGAATTAAAGAGAAGATAAAGCAGTATGTGAATTTCAATTATGCAGAAAAAGTAAACAAGAGATCTCAAGGTGAGATTGAAACAGAATTTCTTCAATTCTCTACCCAAGATTTAAAGCAGAAAAGAAAACTAAATGAGAGAGCTATCTATTCCTAATGCTCCCTATTGTAGCCAACCTCCTGAAATGAGAGTGATGCCTTTATATAGGCTTTTTACAAAATGAAAATAAAATGAAATTGAAATTAAAAACAAATTCACAAAAATAAAAATCCTAATCTAGCTTTTCTGTGTGCCTTTGAGTCATGTTGTGTGGGCTTTGCTTGCTTTGGATTCGAGGAGAAATGGGTCTTGGATGGCCTTGGTTCAATTTGAGTTCAAAGGGAATTTTAATTGAATTTTGGCCCCTGTTGCTCCCAGGAGGCTGCTCTGCTCTTGTAGAGAGCAGAGCAGTGAAGCCTTGCATGTGGATCCAATTAGCGCGCCAAGTGTGGGAGGGGCATCAGGATGCTGCCCTGCCCTTGTGGAGAGCAGGGCAGTGGTGTCATGGTGCGTGCCATGCTTCCCTGGGCCGTGTCAAAGTGATGCGCGCAAGCTCCCTTGTGTGTAGCGCTCCCCACTTCCCCTTAGGTGCTTGGTTCGAAACCCATGGGTGGCACTTGGAGTTGATTTTTCTTGGATTTTCTTCAAGAAGAGCATGACATTGCCCTACTCTCCAAGAGGGCAGAGCAGAATAATGAGCACTACTTTGCTTTGGTGTGAGGCTCCAGCTTCGAACCTTGGTGGAAGCACTTTGGTTTATTTTCGCTTATTTTTTGCCCTTAAAGATGCCTTTCACTCATGCTTCAATTGTACGCCAAATATGGATTGCTATATATCGTTGAAAATCTCTGAATGTCAGCTTTCCAACACAACTAAAAGCACATCAATCGGACGTTTGTAGCTCAAGTTATAGCCCTTTGAAATAGGCATGGTCATGCTGTGAGCGGCCAGATTTTAACTTAGCGAAAATTTGCTCCAACCTCACTTTGTTTCATCATGATTCTGCCCTGCCCTTGGCAAGAGCAGAGCAGTGTGTGCTGATTGCTTATTCTTCATTAATTTGGTCATGGGCCACGCTTTTAAAAGCGTGGCCTAAGCCTCCAAAGTGTGCTTCAAGTTCAAAGTGTGCTCCAAAGCTCTTTTTTCCTCTTTTTTGTGCTTCTTTGCTTCTTTTTCTTCTTATTTCCTACAAGATTTATAAAATTAAAAGATCAAGGAAATCTTCCAATTAAGCACAAAAGAATGCAATATTTAAGCACTAATCATCAATTTCTTGTATGAAAAAGCATAGAAAAATAGGTATATGATGACTTGTCATCACAACATCAAACTTAAACCTTGCTTGTCCCCAAGCAAGAAAAGAATCATGCAATAAAGATTGACAATCCAAGGTAAGAAGAATAGCAACTCAATGTTCATGGTTAGCTAGTTTTCTATGCGTGCTTCAATCACAAAAGAAATGTAAATGATTGATGCTTCTATCTAGCTCATTTTATGAAATCTTTTTCTTATAATTCTTCCTTGAAACAAGCTTTTGATTTTTTTTAGCTTCTCCATTTGGGTGCTTTGCCCCATGAGTTAATAACAAAGCTACGACTTCTAAATGCTTTGTTTTCAAGTATTACCACTTGATACATAAGCACCACAAGCATTTGAATTAGAGGACTTCATTAAGCTCATTTTTTTTCTTTTCTTTGACTCTCTAATCATTGATGCTCAGAACCTTGAGCTTTGAAGGAGTGCTTTTGCACTTGAGCCTAGCCTTGACTTCTAAGCGTTTTGTTTTCAAGCATTTGGCTTGATACATAAACACCACAAGCACTTAGCAAATAAATTGCCATTGGTACTCAGAGCCTTTAGCTTTCTCATTCCTTCCCTTTTTCTTTTCTTGCTTTAATTGTATTTGCTTCTTCAAGGTTTTCATGATTTCAAAAGATTTCACAAAATGTACTAGATGAAAAACTTCAATTAAATAAAATCCAATGCAATTGAGCAACAATTAATCATACTAGCTTTCCAATACTTGTATGCACATGCTAAAATCTTCTTTAATGCCTTGTTTGTTTATGATCATGATGCTTTATTGCTTTTGAATTCACAGAATTCAAGTTGGTAGTTATAATGCCACAGCAACATATTACAAATCAAGATTCAAACTATGCTTATTCATACACACATGTAAACAGAAAAGATAATAAGACAATCATGCAATTTAAGTGTTGGAAACAAATTAGAAGAAAAGGAACTCTACAACCTTGTAGTTCATCTTCATTATTGTTGTCCTTTTTCCTCTATTCTTCCTCTTTCCCTTGCCAAACTCAGAATGCTTGCTCATCCTCAAGCAACAATTAGAATAATGGCTATGGGGCTAAGATGGATCATGAATGTCTTACACAATGAAATGTTAGCATTACATGTGTTGCAAGCAAAATTAAAGATAACAATCAAGGCACAAGAGACAGAGACATTTTGATTGCATAAATAAGAAGGTGAGCACAATACATTGCATAAAAGATAAGTGGCACACCAAACTTAGTGTGACACTTTCACTTGAAATTAATGCAAGTATCTAGTAAGCATTGGAACCAAATTTTGTTGCATAGCAACACCAAACTTAGAATGCAACCATATGTCAATTTATTTGAACTAAAACTAAACAAAAGAAACTATTATTTGTTGAATACAATCACCAAGCCAAAAATCTGTCATGAATAAGGATCTCTTGATGCTGTATTAACAAAAACAGTTGATAAAAGAAAGCTTAAAAATAAAGAGGTGACTAAAACAAAGAGAATGCAAACGAACTATCAAAACAAAAGAAAAATAATAATGCAAAGGCAATATGATTATGCAGACAAGTGATGTTGCTAGATGAGTTGCATAGAAAAATAAGTGGCACACCAAACTTAGAAACTTAGTGTGACACTTTCATGTAGAATTGATGCAATCATCCTAAGGAATTGAAAACAATTTGTTGCAGGGCAACACCAAACTTAGAATGTGATCATATGCCAATTTATTGAAATTTAAACACAGCAAAGAAAGAGAATAAACCAAGCAGAGAAATGAAATGTTACCTAAGGTTGGGTTGCCTCCCAACAAGCGCTCTTTTAGTGTCATTAGCTTGACATATTGTTCTTCACTTTCTTCCTCTTCTTCCAGTTTGTTAAAAGGAATGACCTCAAGGGGGGAGAAGTTTCAGCTATTGTCCCCTTTCTTGGTTTCCTCTCAGCAAGCTTCCTTTTGAATTTGGCTTGATTGATCTTGCTTACTGGATTAGGGACAGAATTGGTGCTCTTGCTAGTTGCCTTCACTTCTTTGGATTTAAGACTTGGTGGTTGTGTGATTGTTGGAGTGATTTCTTCATTAAGAGCTTCTTGCATTGGTGGTTCCATGAGCTTTTCCTCTTTGCACTTCTCCACTTCAATTGAGTGTGACTTTTCTGGAATGACTTCCTCACTTTCTTGCTCCTCCACTCCTTTCTTTGCACTCAACAATTGACTTAATAGTTCTTTTATGGAGGAGGTTTGTTGTTCTTCCCAAGATTTCTTCATCTCCTCTTCATATTTTTCGATCACAGATTCAAGGGAAATCTGTGAGGGTTGTGAGTGTTCATGTTTCTTTGTCACCTCAAGTGGCTTTTGTGAATATAAAATCCTTGGCTCATGTTCCTCATCTTTTATTGCAATTTCACTTGACACAAGGACCTTTTGTTCTTGTTTTTCCACTTCCTCTCTCACAAATTGATTTTCACTGTTTGATGGTTCTAAGTGTTTCCTTATGTTCTCCAGGTGCTTATTTGTCCTCTGACGGAGGATTTCTTTCCTTTTCCAGGCTTATTCTTGTCTTTCAAAAAATCCTCTGGACTTTTGAAGGAGATCCTCTGAATCACAATTTGAAGAACTGTTGAACTCTTCACAGTATGGATTGCTAAGATTTCTTTGATTTTGACTTTCCCAGTCACAATATGAGTAGTTGTTAGACTCATCGGAATCTGGATCATATTGTGTCTCTGGGAAGTGTCCCATATGATTCTCTTGCTCATCTTGTGTCTCTGAAGCAAGTCTCCATGGATTGGTTTGCTCAGAATCTGTTAATTGTTGGTGATATCCCCAGCCACCATTAGAGATTTGTGATGGTGGGTGATATCCCAGAAAATTTGTTTGATCACAAGATGAGTTGAACTCCATTTGAATTTTGTAAAACACAACACCAATGAAAATTGAAGTTCATCTTTTAGAGAAGAACTTCTGAGTGAGGCAAAAACACAAACACCTTGATTTCAATTTAGAACAGAGAATAAAAACAAAAAAATGCCTGATCTAGACTTCTCACCCACTTAATCATTGTTGATCTAATCAATCCCCGACAACGGCGCCAAAAACTTGATGGTGTTTTTGTGGAAAAATGAATTTCCAAACACATAGATCTAACTGGCAAGTATACCGGGTCGCATCAAGTAGTAATAACTCACTTAGAGTGAGGTCGATCCCACAGGGATTGATGGAACAAGCAACTTTAATGGGTGATTAGTTTAGTCAAGCTAACATTGGTGAGTGAGAATTGTGGCAGCAGAATATAAATAGCAGTGAACTTAAATTGCATAATCTAAATAGGCAGGAAGCTTAAAGAATAAGCAATGTAAATTGCAGAAACTTAAATGACAAGAAATGTAAATTGCTTGAATCTTAAATGGGTCAGGGATGTGGGATTACAGAAATTAATAAAGGAAAAATAAATTGCAATAAGTAGAAGAGTAGAGGATTGATTCAATGGAACTAGATCTTAACAGAAAAGTAAAAATGCCTTGAAGAGTAAACAGAGAAATACTGGTGCTTAATTTGCAGCAAAACAAGTGCTTAAGTTGCAGCAATTAAAAATTGGGTTCAAGATCTCAGGAGTATAAGAAACTAGATAACAAGTCTAGATCTCAAATCCTTCCTTGATTCAACAAGAACAGTTTGCAGCATAAAGAAGAAAAATGAATTGGAGAATTAAAGAGAAGATGAAGCAGTATGTGAATTTCAATTATGCAGAAAAAGTAAACAAGAGATCTCAAGGTGAGATTGAAACAAAATTTCTTCAATTCTCTATCCAAGATTTAAAGCAGAAAAGAAAACTAAAGGAGAGAGCTATCTATTCCTAATGCTCCCTATTGGAGCCAACCTCCTGAAATGAGAGTGATGCCTTTATATAGGCTTTTTACAAAATGAAAATAAAATGAAATTGAAATTAAAAACAAATTCACAAAAATGAAATTCCTAATCTAGCTTTTCTGTGTGCCTTTGAGTCATGTTGAGTGGGCTTTGCTTGCTTTGGATTCGAGGAGAAATGGGTCTTGGATGGCCTTGGTTCAGTTTGAGTTCAAAGGGAATTTTAATTGAATTTTGGCCCATGTTGCTCCAAGGAGGCTGCTCTGCTCTTGTAGAGAGCAGAGCAGTGAAGCCTTGCATATGGATCCAATTAGCGCGCCAAGTGTGGGAGGGGCATCAGGATGCTGCCCTGCCCTTGTGGAGAGCAGGGCAGTGGTGTCATGGTGCGTGCCATGCTTCCCTGGGCCGTGTCAAAGTGATGCGCGCAAGCTCCCTTGTGTGTAGCGCTCCCCACTTCCCCTTAGGTGCTTGGTTTGAAACCCACGGGTGGCACCTGGAGTTGATTTTTCTTGGATTTTCTTCAAGAAGAGCACGACATTGCCCTGCTCTCCAAGAGGGCAGAGCAGAATAATGAGCGCTACTTTGCTTTGGAGTGAGGCTCCAGCTTCGAACCTTGGTGGAAGCACTTTGGTTTATTTTCGCTTATTTTTGGCCCTTAAAGATGCCTTTCACTCATGCTTCAATTGTACGCCAAATATGGATTGCTATATATCGTTGGAAAGCTCTGAATGTCAACTTTCCAACGCAACTGGTAGCACATCAATCGGACATTTGTAGCTCAAGTTATAGCCCTTTGAAGTAGGCATGGTCATGCTGTGAGCGGCCAGATTTTAACTTAGCGAAAATTTGCTCCAACCTCACTTTGTTTCATCATGATTCTGCCCTAACCTTGGCAAGAGCAGAGCAGTGTGTGCTGATTGCTTATTCTTCATTAATTTGGTCATGGGCCACGCTTTTAAAAGCGTGGCCTAAGCCTCCAAAGTTTGCTCCAACTTCAAAGTGTGCTCCAAAGCTCTTTTTTCCTCCTTTTTGTGCTTCTTTGCTTCTTTTTCTTCTTATTTCCTACAAGATTTATAAAATTAAAAGATCAAGGAAATCTTCCAATTAAGCACAAAAGAATGCAATATTTAAGCACTAATCATCAATTTCTTGTATGAAAAAGCATAGAAAAATAGGTATATGATGACTTGTCATCACCACTCACTCTCTTCACTCTCGCCGTCGACACTCTCGCCGTTGACTCTCTCGCTCTTGTCATTGACCCTCTCACTCTCGCCATTGACCCTCTACCACTCACCACTCACCCGCACTCACCACTCTCCACATTGCTGCACTACTGACCGTCGCTGCGCCGCCCTACCGTCGTCGCTGTGCCGCCCTCACCACCGTCATCACCCCCAAATTAGAGAAAAGTGTTTGCCATCACCACTCACCACTCACGGCGTCACCACTCACCACTCCAGGAAGACTCTGTGCTCATTCATCTTCCCCACTCATCTTCATCGTCGCTTCTCTTCGCTGCGGGTCACGTCTCGAAGACTCTGTGCTCAACTGAACGCTTTCTTCATTCGCGAGGTTAGGGTTCTGAATTTAGGTTTCAATTTGGGGGTTTGGTACAATAATCTGTGACATCATGAATTGATGAACATGCATGCTATTGTGCAGTGCAGGAGAACCCGTGAATTTAGGGGTTTTATTCCATTAACACAGGTGAGTTTGGCCATGATTAGTTGCTGCACAGGAATACCAGGATGAGTTGCTTATTCTATTTGTTGCTTATTATTAGTTTTCTTTTTCTTTCAATTCTACTAATTAATAGTTTCAAGTATTGTGTAGCTTCAATTCTTACTATTAGGTCTCAAGCTAAATTTGTTGGATTCTTGATGAACTCAAATAAAACAAAATATGGCTGTGAAAGTCTGATCCCTTAAATAATGTGTGAATCACCTGGCACCACAAGAAAAATACCCAACAAGTTGATGCATGAGCCAGATATGCCATTTTTAAAACCGGTTTCTGCTCTATAATCACAAACACAACAACTATGGTCTTGTTTATTTCTTGTATTTCAATTAGAATGTTGAAATTTGAGAGTAACCAAGTTGATGCATGAGCCAGATATGCCATTTTTTAGCTGAAATCGTATTTGATTTGGGTGACATTTTAAGATGTTTATTTATTTTCAGGTGACATTTGTATTGAAGTGTGATTAGTTAATTAGATCCGAGTAATTTGTTTGGTGTTTTGGTATTATCTTTCTCCTTCACCACTGAATAATAATTTGATGTTCACAAGTTTGATTAAATTAAGCAAAAAACTAAATTATGAATAAACCTTACTTATATCCTTCCTGTCCTGAGGCTCTGTCCTGTTCGAGCAGGAGGTCATGAGTGTGGTTGTTTGCCTGTTTTGGCTAGAATGGTATGCTTTTTCTTTGTTACTTATATCCTTCCTTTCTGTAAGGAGCTTTTCATTCCCCTTTACTTTGCATGAAATACTGAGTAGATGTAAAACCTTTCTCAGGTCATGGAACATTGCATAGCTAGACTATATGTAGCAATGTTCAATGCAATTCGTTGGGAGTCAGCACTTGAGATCCCAACTGATCCTGTATCAGATCCTATTGTGGATTCGAAGGTTTTGCCAATTCTCGCAGGAGATTTGAGCTTTGGTTCTGGTGCACAGCTGAAAAATTCTATATGTATACATTTGTTTGTATTAAATCTTATGGGGTGTGTCTATAACTTGAATTTGAATGTTTGGACAATAGAAAAATCTTCTATTGATTAAAGCACCATTTTCTTAGAGGGATAGTCATTATGCATAAGATTCAAATTTTTGTTGCCTAGCATAGAATATTGCTGTAGTGATTGTTGGAAATAAAAATGATTAATATGAACTAACAAAATTAGGGTTTACAAACATGTTGATGTGAACAGCACAACTACTGTAGTTTCACATTTTCATCTTATGGAAAGTTCATTTAGGCTTATGAAAGGACTACTTGAACTGTAGGTTGGCAATTGGTCTCGATGGCTTACTGATATGTTCAGCATGGATGTTGAAGATTGTCTGCAAGATCAGGAGAGTGGTGAGAACGATGAGAGCAGGGACAACGATAGCAAACCTAAATCTTTTCTTCTCCTTAACGATTTGAGTGACCTTCTAATGCTCCCAAAGGATATGCTTATGGATAAACAAGTCAGACGAGAGGTTAATTCTCTTCTGTACCATTTCCTTTTCACTTTCTTTTTTGTTGCTCTATCATTATGTTTATTCTGTTTCTTTAATTGTTGAGCAGGTATGTCCATCTATCACCCTTTTGTTGATTATACGGGTGCTCTACAACTTCACTCCTGATGAGTTCTGTCCAGATCCCGTTCCAGGAATTGTGCTGAAATCTCTGCATGAGGAGGTTTATTCATAATTTAGTTTTTTTGCTTGATTTAATCAAACTTGTGAACATTAAATTGTTATTCAACTATACTATGTTATGAATGATTGAATGTCAAACTTAGTTATTGTGGTTTCTCTAAAGATTCAAATTTGACCATTACCATGTTTTTGGCAGTTAGAAATTTACGAGTAATATAAAATGTGTAGTATCCCATCACTTTGAAAAAGAGAAAAAAAAACACCATATAGGATCATCTAAGTTTTGATTTTGTTTTGGACAATACTGTTAGTTTCGTGCAGAAAAGAATGTGGGACTTGGCAAAGACTATACCATCCTCTCCTTGATTGATGGAGTTGTAAAAAATTTGGGCCTGACAGGAAAAATGTTAAGTGAATCTTTTTACACCTTGATTATGTTACTTAGAAAAATTATAGAGAATACAAATTGAAGCTTAATTATTATGATTTCTTCTACTTCATGTGAGTGTTTACCCACGAGAAGTGCAACCTGAGAATCCCAACAGCTATAGAGCAAGGAAGAGGGAGTATTTCACGATGAGGCACAAACACAGAAAGGCTAGAGAAGCAGGAGCAGTACTTTAACCCCAACTGGTGCTAGCTTCTGTTCCTGATGTTGCCATCACTAATCCAGTGTGCTAATATATGTGTAAAATTCCCCCTGTATCTGTGATTCCCTTATAGCATTGTATTCAGTTTTGTTTTGAATTTTGAAATAGAAAACTAATTATGATTTTATGTATTATTCCTGACATTTCTTTTTCTTCAATAATTTTCTGTTTGATGATGAGTTCTCACACTTTCCACCTTCACAAGCTAAGCTAAATTGATATACATTGATATCACCGGGTCATTCACCCTTCCGATTATTTTTTTTACTTTGGGTCCCTAACTTTAATTATTTAATCATTTTTCTTGTTCTTATTCATCTTTTTCAGGTAGCTAACCTCCGCGAAAGGTTCGAGCAACACAGACACGTGGTTCGTTTCTCATCCAACATTACATTCCTTTTAATTAATGCTGAATTTAGGTTGATGATTCTCACTTTACTCTTTGAAACAACGCCGTTTTCCCCTTTTGCACTTGAAATTAAACTGATTGGCATGATTTTGTGAATTTAGCATTCAGCTTTAATGAGAATAATAAAAAAGCAACAAGTTTATTTTCTTGTATTTTTAATCTTTAATATGATACTTGCAATTGGAACATGTGCTTCATTTGTTGCTTTTGCCAGGCAGACTTTTCATAATTCATTCGGTTCTATGATTTTGTTTTCTTCATGTGTCGCAAGAATGGTCAAAAGAATATTTGTAAGTAGCCCAGTCATTTCCTTTAACATAATCTTGTATTGATTGCGTATGGTGGTGAATCAGTATGCAAAATCTTTACATGCTTCTCTTTTTGAATTATGATAATATGCAGCTGTAAGCAGGGCAGTAACTGCTTGGAAATTAGTTCTTGCTGGGAATGAACAAGGGAATGAACACTGATACAATTGTTAAGGCCAAGAGTTTTTTTTATGGTGATGAAGATCAGCATGAAAAAGATGTGTTTGAGAAGAATTTGAAGGCGCGTCATTATGCCAAGATTAGAAGATTAACGATTTTCTGTTTGTTAAGTTCTTTTCGGATATAGAGTGCAAACTTTGAATTTTAATTGATATGTGATACAAGTTTCATGCGACTTAAATTATCTTAAGTTATATTTTGATTGTTAATGGCTTCTTAAGATTATGTCTTTGTATTGTGTAAGGATAATTTTTATTATTTAAAAAAATTATTTAGTATAATTATATGTTTAATTTTATTTTATAATATTTAACTCATTTAATTAAAAATATAAAATTATATATGTAATAATATTATTAAATATTATGTTGTATAAAAAATTATTAGAATATTATATACATATAGAAAATTAAAAAAAATTAAAAAAATGAGGAACCTAAGGCTACACTTATATAGAGTAGCTATAGTTATACAGAAAATTAAAAAAATAATAAGGGACCTAGGGCTACACTTATATAGAGTAGCTATGATATACAATGGGGCTACGCTTTACAGGTGATGCAGTAGCGTTGAAAAGCGTAGCCTATTCTGGTAAAAATGGAAGCTAAAAAGCGTAGCCTTTGGTCCTGGACAGCATCACTTGAAAAGCGTAGCCTATTCCCAAACGCCAAAAGCGTAGCCCTTGGTGCAGAAAAGCATAGCCTTTGAGAATAGGCAACGGCCGAATAGGAATCACCCCAAAAAGCGTAGCCGTAGCCCAAAAAGCGTAGCCATAGCCTAAGGCATCATTTTTTTTCACTTTTAGCTACACTTTTCAAGTGTACCTGAATGGGTGTTTTTCTTGTAGTGTCACTAAGGTGGACCCCTTCTTTAATCTCCTTGTTCTTTAATTTCCTGTTTTTTAAATTCTCATGCTTATGTTTATCTATGTTTGTGTCTTGTGATCATTAGTGTCTTAGTGTCTATGCCTTAAAGTTATGAATGTCCCATGAATCCATCACCTTTCTTGAATGAAAAATGTTCTTAATTGAAAAAGAGAAGAATTGCATGAATTTTGAATTTTATAACATATTAATTATATTGATGTGGTGGCATTACTTTTGTTTTCTGAATGTATGCTTGAACAGTGCATATGTCTTTTGAATTTGTTGTTCATGAATGTTGGCTCTTGAAAGAATGATGAAAAAGGAGACATGTTACTGAGGATCTGAAAAATCATAAAAAAAATGATTCTTGAAGCAAGAAAAAGTATTGAATACAAAAAAAAAATCGAAAAAAAGAGAAAGAGAGGAAAAAGAAAGAAAAAGAAATAATAAAGTTGTGATCCAAGGCAAAAAGAGTGTGCTTAAGAACCCTGGACACCTCTAATTGGGGACTCTAGCAAAGCTGAGTCACAATCTGAAAAGGTTCACCCAGTTATGTGTCTATGGCATGTATGTATCCGGTGGTAATACTGGAAGACAGAGTGCCTTGGGCCACGGCCAAGACTCATAAAGTAGCTATGTTCAAGAATCATCATACTTAACTAGGAGAATCAATAACACTATCTGGATTCTGAGTTCCTATAGAAGCCAATCATTCTGAATTTCAAAGGATATAGTGAGATGCCAAAACTGTTCAGAGGCTAAAAGCTAAAAGCCCCGCTCATCTAATTAATACTAATCTTCATAGATGTTTTTGGAATTCATTGCATATTCTCTTCTTTTTATCTTATTTGATTTTCAGTTGCTTGGGAACAAGCAACAATTTAAGTTTGGTGTTGTGATGAGCGGATAATTTATACGCTTTCTGGCATTGTTTTTAGTATGTTTTAGTTAGTTTTTATTATATTTTTATTAGTTTTTAGTTAAAATTAACTTTTCTGGACTTTACTATGAGTTTGTGTGTTTTTCTGTGATTTCAGGCATTTTCTAGCTGAAATTGAGGAACCTGAGCAAAAATCTGATTCAGAGGCTGAAAAGGACTGCAGATGCTAATGGATTCTGACCTCCCTGCACTCGAAGTGGATTTTCTGGAGCTACAGAAGCCCAATTGGCGCGCTCTCAACGGCGTTGAAAAGTAGACATCCTGGGCTTTCCAGCAATGTATAATAGTCTATACTTTTCCCGAGATTTGATGGCCCAAACCGGCGTTCCAAATCAGCTCAAAACTGCCCACCGTTAAACGCCGGAACTGGCACAAGAATGGGAGTTAAACGCCCAAACTGGCACAAAAGCTGGCGTTTAACTCCAAGAAAAGTCTCTACATGAAAATGCTTCAATGCTCAGCCCAAGCACACACCAAGTGGGCCCGGAAGTGGATTTTTATGTCACTTACTCATCTCTGTAAACCCTAGGCTACTAGTTCTCTACAAATAGGACCTTTTCCTATTTTATTTTCATCTTTAGATCTTTGAATCTTTTGATCACATTTTGGGGGCTGGCCTCTCAGCCATGCCTAGACCTTGTTCTTATGTATTTTCAACGGTGGAGTTTCTACACACCATAGATTAAGGTGTGGAGCTCTGCTGTACCTCAAGTATTAATGTAATAAGTGTCTCTATCTTTACTTTATGCTTTATTCATATATCATCCATAACCATTTGAATCTGCCTGACTGAGATTTACAAGGTGACCATAGCTTGCTTCATACCAACAATCTCTGTGGGATCGACCCTTACTCGCGTAAGGTTTATTACTTGGACGACCCAGTACACTTGCTGGTTAGTTGTGCGAAGTTGTGATAAATAGTTGAGATTGCAATTGAGCGTACCATGTTGATGGCGCCATTGATGATCACAATTTCGTGCACCATTTTCCTTTCAATTTCTTGTTGCTACATCTTTACTCTCTTAGTTCTTCTTGTTAATTTCTTCTATTTTGCTATTTTTATGTTCATGCACTCATGTTGGATTTTAATTTCCTTTAATGCAATTTTATGTTTTATGTTCCTTTATTGTTTAATTGCTTTGTTATTGTTAATTCCTTTAATTGGTAGTTTTTAGATTTTATCTTTTCTTGCCATTTATTATCCCTTCCTTCTATGCCTTCCAAGTGTTTGATAAAATGCTTGGGATGATGTCAGAGTAGATTTTTGTGTTCTTAGCTTGGGATGGTAACTTAGGTGACCTTGAGTTACTAATGTCCAAGTGATTGATAATTGAGGTCCATTGACACTAGCTTCCACTAAGTTAATTAGTGAGTGGCTAGGACTTAAGGATTGGGATTGATAAAGCTCATTTGACTTTCCTTCACTTGTTAGCGGATGACTTATTGAGATTGATCCTTGCAATTATCATGTTGTGGTTAGTGACAAGGATAAAGATCCTTAACCATCAACCCTTGCCAAGACCTTTTTATCATTTGAGTTTCATTTACTTTTTTTGTCTCTTATTCAAAACCCCAAAAATACTTGTCCCATAACCAATAACATGAACACTTCCCTGCATTTTCTTGAGAGACGACCCGAGGTTTAAATACTTCAGTTTATTTTTATTGGGGTTTATACTTGTGACAAACTAAATTTTTTATTGAGGAATTGTTTGTCAATAAACAATTCCTCAATCAAAAATTTGTTTGTCATAAGTACAAAACCTAATAAAATTAAACCGAAGTATTTAAACCTCGGGTCATCTCTCAAGGAATTGCAGGGAAGTATCCTTATTATTGGTTATGGAAAAGTGTTTTGGGGTTTTGGAATAAGAGACAAGAAAAGTAAATGAAACTCAAATGATAAAAAGGACTCGGCAAGGGTTGATGGTTAAGGATCTTTATACTTGTTACTAACCACAACATGATAATTGCAAGGATTAATCTCATTAATTCATCATCTAACAATTGAAGGAAAGTCAAATGAGCTTTATCAATCCCAATCCATAAGTCCTAGCCACTCACTAATTGACTTAGTGAAAGCTAGTGTCAATGGACACCAATTATCAATCACTTGGACATTAGCAACTCAAGTTCACCCTAGTTACCATTCCAAGCCAAGAACACAAAAATCTACTCTAACATCCTTCCAAGCATTTTATCAAACACTTGGAAGGCATAAAAGAAAGGCATGGTAAAATGACAAGAAATGTAAATTCTAACAACCACCAAAGCAAGAAATTAATAATAACAATGCAATTAAACAATAAAGGAACATAAAACATGGAATTGCATTAAAGGAAATTAAAATCCAACATGAGTGCAGGAACATAAAAAAGGCATGAAAAGGAAATTAACACTACAAACTAAGAGAATTAATATGAAGGAACAAGAAATCATATAGAAAACAAGATGAAAACAAGAAATTAAACCTAGATCTAAGAGAAATTAATCCTAAGAACCCTAACCTAACCTAAAAGATGATAAAAACTAAAACTAACACTACTTGGTTCATCCCCCTTCAATCCTTGGGTTCAATAGAATCAGAAATGAGTTGGATTGGGCCCAAAATGAGCTAGAAATCGCTGGCTATGAGTTGCTCAAAATGGCCCACACTGATCATGCGACACGTGCGCGTAGAACGACGCATACGCTTCCCAAAACGCAAGACAACTATGACAAATATTATATCATTTTGAAGCCCCTGATGTTAATTTTCTAATACAACTAAAACTATCTCATTTGGACCTTTGTAGTGCAAGTTATGATCGATTTTGTATGAAGAGGTCAGGATTGACAACTTAGCAGTTCCTTAATTTCTTCACGAGTTCTCCATTTTTACATGCTTTTTCTGCATTCCCTCAATCCAATCTCTGGCTTCTAAACCTGAAATCACTTAACCAACATATCAAGGCATCGAATGGGAGAAAGGTGAATACAATTTATCTTTCTTAAGACCTAAAAAATATGTTTTCACACTTAAGCACAATTTAAGGAGAATTTACAAAACCATGCTATTTTAGGGAATAGATGTGGGAAAAGTTGATAAAACCCTCTAAATTTACTACAAGAAAAACACCCATTCAGGTACACTTGAAAAGTGTAGCCAAAAGTAAAAAAAATGATGCCTTAGGCTACGGCTACGCTTTCTGGGCTACGGCTACGCTTTTTGGGGTGATTCATATTTGCCCGTTGCCTATTCTCAAAGGCTACGCTTTTCTGCACCAAGGGCTATGCTTTTGGCATTTGGGAATAGGGTGCGCTTTTCAAGTAACGCTGTCTAGGAGCAAAGGCTACGCTTTTCAGCTTCCATTTTTACCAGAATAGGCTACGCTTTTCAATGCTAATGTATCACCTGTAAAGCGTAGCCACATTGTATACCATGGCTACCATTTATAAGTGTAGCCTTAGGTCCCTCATTTTTTTTGTATACCATAGCTACTGTATATAAGTGTAGCCTTAGGTCCCTTATTATTTTTTTAATTTTCTGTATATATATGATATTCTCATAATTATTAATACAACATAATATTTAATAATATGATTACATGTATAATAATTCTGCATTTTTAATTAAATGAGTTAAATATTATAAAATAAAAATAAATATATAATTATACTAAATAATTTCTTTAAATGGTAAAAATTATCTCTAACCAAAATATATTTATAATAATAATCCAAAAGTATTAGAATGAAATTAATTGTGAATATTTATACATCTAATAAAAGTCATTAGTCAACTATACATGTATCAATTTTTATATAATAATTCTCAATAAAATTCACAAGATTCCTCTCCTCAAGCCATGGATTCGCTACGGGCAATTATTTATCTGCAGAACATATTTGACTATCTGCTTAATAAGATCAGCATCACCTCCCTAGCATAATATGAAAATAAACCAGAATTAAAAAGCATACTAGATATACTTATTCTTTTACTAAAAGAAATCTAAATTGGTGAGAGAATAAGAGTTTCACTCACAACTCAACTGCCATATATTGGTGAGAGAATCAGAGAAAAATATTGGTATTGATCATAAGTTCATAATACCAAAATAGCAATGGTGTTTTCTTTAGTGCTCTCTCCCACCCTCAACCTTGCTATGCCTTCTTCTCATTCTTGTTATGTTTCCTCCAATAAGTACTATTACAGTTACAGAAGGAGAAGAACACAACACAAGAAGAAGAATAGTGAGAGTGAGAGGTAGCAGTCGCAGTAGCAGCTCCTCCAATGAAAAGGACAAAGAAGATTCACATTTTTATTCTTTCAGCCCTTCTGGATTTGTGACCGATAACCCTTCAATCCAACAAGCAATGAATTGTATAAGGAACACAATTAATCAACAATTCTAATTCCTTAAACTAACCACAGATCTGGAACCAGTTAGACAATCACAGACATTGATAAAACTATTATTTCCTTTAACAGCAAGAAATCATCATTAATTCATTATTTATTGATGGCATCAATTGAACAAAACAAGCAAAATAGAAATTGCATATCACTAAATCCAGTTGTGTAAATACTACTAAATAGCTAAGTATAACACTGCACATAAAGCCCGAGGGCCCATTTTCTCTCAACAGGGATCTGTGGACTCATTCCTACTTGATAGTTCATATAACCTGGAAGGTACCCAGCAACTGGAGAAGAAACTTCACTGGAATGATTACGATTGAAACCAGCATCCTAAACAATTACATTATAAAACCAAAAATAAACTTTACACTATATCCTATTTGAAAAGAGAAAACAAAGAAATCTACTACCAAGAACAGAAAATCTACAACTCCAACACAAACTCCATAAGAACTCGTTCTAGCTAGAAAGATAGATTCCATCACATGGAGTGTAGAAAGAAATACTGAGCTGCTTCCCATTTGACATGAGTATAAAGTTAGAAACAAGTTAAAAAGTCATATCACTTCATTTAAGATGGACAAGTGAAGAGATCTTGAGCAGTTAGAAAGGAAAGAAACCCACCATAGTCTCTCAAACTATTTGACATAGCAATCGCAACAGCACTCAATAGCCTGCTAGCCTCTGGCGCATCAAGAAATACACCACTTGCACTTTAAGGAGCAATGAGCTAGTGATATACAAGACATTAATCTTTCAATGAAAAATTAGATACAGTATTAAACCATACCAAAAGTTCTTTTACACCAAAACATAACTACAGATCATAAAAAATAAAATTCCAGTCAAAAGATTTGCCTGCATCACCCAGAAGGCAAAACAAATAAACAAAAACAAGTCCTCAAAACCAACCAAACATTTGCAAACAAAAAAATAGTCAACATTAGCACCAGTTTTGGTTTCAAAATAGTACTCCATATATGCAATAACTTTTCACATCATACTGCAGTTCAGATTTGATCTTGTATGAGTTTTTGAAATTCTCCAAGGGAATTGCACCTTTCTCATAGAATAAAAGAAAACAGCGAAATTCCACTAATAGAAATGTAAAGAATAGGAAAACACACTTGGTATACTAAACTGATAATATCTTAGAACTGCTTTTAAAGATTTAATATTCATACTAGCAGCAACTAAACAAACTGTATTTACCATGAGATAATCTAATTCAAATCCCGAAACTTGAAATTAAACAAGCATACCAATAAATTGTTAGGACCATCAGCCATCCAAAGACGACAAATTGCCTCAATTTTAGAAATGAACCTACAAAATAAATTTATTAAGTAACATAAAAGAATAATGTTATCATGATAGTAGAGTAGCATCATTTCAACACAAAAAATCATTTCTCTTACAGTAATGCTATAAAGTGTTCTTGTAATTGAGATTTCATGCAAATTTGAATGAAGAGGGCTCAAAAAATAAACAAACCTTTCCCATGAAGAAGCTATAGTAAAATCATCAAAATGCTCAAACTGCATTGACATTTGAAGAAGGAGGTAGTAAAATTAGCACTACCCCTAATACCATCATCACACGCAATAAGGAATCCACCAATTAATTAAGAAATAAGAATTTTGATTCAGTGGTGAAGGAGAAAGAGAATACCACTTCCTCTGAAACATCGATACTTTCTTTAAAAGTCTTACTTCTTCCCGTGAATGATACTCACCTCTTCAGGGAACAAATCTGGGTGTTTGGAAAATATTATGAGCATCAAATCATTGTATCTGAAAGAAATGGGAACTGCACAAATTAAAAGAGAAAAAGGATTATAATCAATAAAACCCTGAAGAAATATAAGGTACAAACAATTGATTCATACGTTCCAATAACATCATTAATCCTGTCAACTGTTCTCTCCTAAATTTGTGAAGCTTCCAAATTAGCGATCTAGTTCTGCTTGTGGCCTGAAATGACACCAATCAACTACAGTGAGATCAATTAGAGAGTAGAGTAGACCGCTTTATTATTTGTGAAAATAAGATAAAAAGTTCATTTAATCTATCCTTTGCTTGACGCCAAAATTAAGATAGTAAAAGCATGGAACAATATAAGAACAACAACAACTAATTAAAAGATTAAAAAACCTAAAATTAGATCCCAAAACCCCCTAAAAATTCACAGAATAACCAATTGAAAATTAATACATACCATCTCTATCTTATTTAGCCATTCCAGTTCATCATTACTATCAAAATCATACACACCTTCGAACTGAAAAGTGAGAGCGATTTAGAAAATGAGTGAGAAAGAGAGGATACAGAACATAGAATGGTTACCTGGTGACACGGGGTACTCCCTTCGAGCTCCTTGGCAGTGGAACAGCATCCCGATGGTGCAGAACAGCGAAGGCAACAAGCCCTAGCAATGGCGGTGGAGTTTCAGCGGCGACCGAGCACCCCCTTCTTCTCTCCTCCATCGCGTTTTCTCTCTTCCTCGAGCTCTTTTTCACTGGTGCTCGACAGCGGTGGAGCCCTAGGCGGCGTCGTCGTTTCTTTCCTTCCTTCTCCTCTCCTCTCTTTTTCTCTTCTTTTTCCTATGCTCCTCTTTTTTTATTTCTTCTCTTTCGTGTGTGTGAGTTGAGGGAGGATGAGAGTGCGTGAGTGACGGCGTGGTGAGTGGTGAGTGACGAATATGAGTGACTGGTGGAGATAGTGAGTGGTGACTGGTGATGGCGATCCCTTTCTCTTATTTGGGGGTGATAAGTGGCGCGAAGAAGGGAAAAGCTAAGGGTAGTGATGATCGAGTGTTATGTTTTCAGTGGCTAAAGGTTATGTTTTCTGATTTGGCTAAGTGTTTGTCCGCATGTATCATTTGGTGAAAATTCAAAAACTTTACTAAGTGTTATTGGGAATTTGACTTAGATACATTAGGCAACACTTTGGAAGCGCACCCAAAACTTAGCAAATAGGCTATTCTTAAAAAGTTCTCTCTTTAATATAAAAGTGTACCCATAGATATTAACATACGGCTACGCTTTATAAGTGATTTTTATAATACCTAAGGCTACGCTTTTTAAATGATGGTAGAATTGTGTTTCCTTTTCTCTAAAAAATAGGCAACACAGAGAAAAGCGTAACCTATTCATAACGCTTTTCAAATGTAGCTTAAAAAAGTGTGGTTGAATGAGTATTTTTCTTGTAGTGATTCAATACAAGATAAACCCTAAAAATGTGGTTTATCAACCTCACCACACTTAAATAATAGCATGTCCTCATGCTATACCAAGAAAGACAAGAAAAGGGGTGTGAATATTTATTCAATGCAAAGAAACTATATAAATCTATCTACATACATGTAACTAAATGCAATATAACTCTATTAACATGGTTAAAAGTAAATCAATCTCCAAGACATACATGAACAAGTAGGCCAAGTAGTATGATGATTCATGAATAATACCAATTCAAATATCAAAATGAAGTACAAATAGACTTGCAAAAAGAAAGCTCATGAAAGCCGGGAACAAGGAATTGAGCATCGAACCCTCACCGGAAGTGTTTGCACTCTAGTCACTCGAGTGTATAGGGTTGATCCCTCAATTCTCTTCTACTCATGCTTTCCAAGACTTGTTTTTCATCTAACAATCAACAATTATTTCATGCATGCATACATCTATCATGAGGACTTATTCTTAGGTTGTAATAGGGATAGGGTAAAGGTAGGGATGCATATGGTCAAGTGAGCTTGAAATTTGAATCTTTGATTAACCTAAACTCTCACCAAACACATATAACAACCTATACAATAATAATACAATACTTAGCTACCCATGATTCCCACTTTTTTCGCATACTCACACATTCTCCTTAATTCACATTCCATATGCATTGATATTATTACTTTGCTTTGGGGCATTTTTGTCCCCTTTTTATTGCATTTTTCTATATATATATATATATATATATATATATATATATATATATATACATATATATATATTATTTTTCTATTTTTTTATATATTTTTTTCTTTTATTTTTATTTTTTTCTTTTTGCAATAAATTATATATAATAGTATGTACCCATTTCCCATGATCTTCAATGAAAATAAAAACACACTCTTACCTTAACCAATGTCCCAAGTTTTCCCACACTTGAATGATACACACACTCACTAGCCTAAGCTAATCAAAGATCCAAATAAAGGTCCTTTATTGTTTTTGCTTTAAGGCTTGTAATGTGCTAAAATTAAGAACAAATGGGTTAAAATAGGCTCAAAGTTGGCTAACAATGGTTGATGAAAGGGAGGCTATTTGGGTAAGTGAGATAAATAAAATGATGGCCTCAATCATATAAATGCATGTATACATGGAATAATGGAAATAAAGAATCAAAAAAATCAAAGATTACAATCATAGAAAGAGAACAATGCACACAAGAATGGAAATAAGTGGTTATAAGATGTAACCACGTAATTAGGCTCAAAAGTCACTAGCTTGTGTGTTCTTAGCTCAAAAACCATGTTCCAAAATAAATTCTTTCAAGCAAATTCAACAAAAAATTTTTTTTTCAAATTGGTAGGGTGCGCTAAAAACAGTTTCTTGGAAAATCAATTATCACCCTAACCAAGTAGTCATAACATAAAAAGAAGTGGTAAAATATATACAAATTCTAACTATCATGCAACCTATCATGCAATACAACACTAACATTGGTGTTGAAAAAGGAAGTGGTTACCTGATGAGCGGATAATTTATATGCTTTTTGGCATTGTTTTTAGTATGTTTTTAGTATATTTTAGTTAGTTTTTATTATATTTTTATTAGTTTTTATTTAAAATTTATTTTCTGGAATTTACTATGAGTTTGTGTGTTTTTCTGTGATTTCAGGTATTTTCTGGCTGAAATTGAGGGACCTAAGCAAAAATCTGATTCAGAGGCTGAAAAAGGATTGCAGATGCTGTTGGATTCTGACCTCCCTGCACTCGAAGTGGATTTTCTGGAGCTACAGAAGCCCAATTGGCGCGCTCTCAATTGCGTTGGAAAGTAGACATCCTAGGCTTTCCAGAAATATATAATAATTCATACTTTGCCCAAGATTTGATGGCCCAAACTGGCGTTCCAAATCAGCTTCAGAATTTCCGGCGTTTAACGCCGGAACTGGCACAAAAGTTGGAGTTAAACGCCCAAACTGGCACAAAAGCTGGCGTTTAACTCCATGAAAAGTCTCTACATATGAAAGCTTCAATGCTCAGCCCAAGCACACACCAAGTGGATCCCGAAAGTGGATTTTTACGTCATTTACTCATTTTTGTAAACCCTAGGTCACTAGTTCACTATAAATAGGACTTTTTGCTATTGTATCTTCATCTCATGACACATTACACGTTTCATATTGTATCTTCTATGGCATGAGTCTCTAAACCCCATGGTTGGGGGTGAGGAGCTCTGCTGTGTCTTGATGGATTAATGCAATTACTACTATTTTCCATTCAATCATGCTTGCTTCTATTCCAAGATATCACTTGTTCTTCAACCTGATGAATGTGATGATCCGTGACACTCATCATCATTCTCACCTATGAATGTGTGCCTGATAACCACCTCTATTCTACCTTTGATTGAGTGTGTATCTCTTGGATTCCTTAATCAGAATCTTCGTGGTATAAGCTAGAATCCATTGGCGGATATTCTTGAGAATCTGGAAAGTCTAAACCTTGTCTGTGGTATTCCAAGTAGAATTCAAGGATTTAATGGCTGTGACGAGCTTCAAACTCACGAGTGTTGGGCGTAGTGACAGACGCAAAAGGATCAATGGATTCTATTCCAGCATGATCGAGAACCGACAGATGATTAGCCGTGCAGTGACAGCGTGCGTTGAACATTTTCACTGAGAGGACGGGAGGTAGCCATTGACAACGGTGAAACCCAACATACAGCTTGCCATGGAAGGAGCCTTGCATGCATGAAGAAGAAGACAGTAGGAAAGCGAGATTCAGAAGATAGAGCATCTCCAAAACCTCAACCTGTTCTCCATTACTGCAAAACAAGTATTTATTTCATGTTCTTTACTTTCTACAATTAAATCGAAGAATTATTAATATCCTGACTAAAAGTTACAAGATAACCATAGCTTGCTCCAAGCCAACAATCTCCGTGGGATCGACCCTTACTCACATAAGGTATTACTTGGATGACCCAGTGCACTTGCTGGTTAGTTGTGCGGAATTACAAAAGTGTGATTGTGATTTCGTGCACCATTACCCACGGAGGTCGGTCATCAACCGAACCTCTCCACACTTGAAGATTGCACCGTCCTCGATGCATGCAGAGAATAGTAAGGTGGACGGGTTGAAACAACTGATGAGCTTCGTCAAAAGGTTGTGCGGATGACTTGTTTATTGCCCCATTGAGAAGCTTTTCCTTTCCTTCTCGGTGGTCAGCCTAAAAGGAAAGAAAAATAAAGAAAATTAAGCCAACAACAAAGGTATCAAAGCAAATAGAACATAGGTGGAGGCTAATGCCAAATAAGATTTTAGTTCTCAACTACATGGTAGCTACAACATGTAAGTGGGAAAGCAAAATAAGCTAAGGCATATCAACTAATACTTGATGCAAGAGTAAAATCAAAGCATGTAGAGCATATTGAGCATCAAGTTCAAACAAGAAAGAATGGGTCATGAAAGACAATAGAAGTTTATATCAATGCACAAAGAACACAAGAATCATAAAAGATTAAGCATTGATTTAAAAATTTCATCACCCATCAATATTAAACAAGTCAAGAGGCACCAAAATAATGCAAGAAATTCCCAACAATTGAGTAGAAAAATTCAACACCATTATTAAAATAAGAAACTTAGAAAGGAAAAGAAGAACAAGCTATAAGAACAAAATTAAAATGCAATGAAGAAAAGCATGCAAATGCAATAAACAAAAGAAAATGAAAGATCAAAAAAAAATGAAAAATTTTTTAAAATTTTTTAAATTTTTTTAATTATTTATTTTTTCTTTTTTTTGGAAGAAAGTAAGAAAGGAAGAAGAGAGAAGAAAAAAGGTCGAAAGAAATAAGAAGGAGAGAAGAAGAAAGAAGAAAGGAAAAAGGAGAAGAAACAGGGTGCAAGGTGACGCGTAAGCATCGCCCATGCTTACGTGTGGGATACAACAGAGGCAAGCGACGCGTTAGCATCACCCACGCGTACGCGTGGAATGCAGAAAGTGCAGGTGACGCGTAAGCGTCGCCCATGCCTACGCGTGGGTTGACCTTTTTTTTGTCAATTTTTTTTAATAGAAACATAAAAATAGAATTTAACACTCTCCTAACCTATAAACATTCTAAATCAACCAGAATTCAAATTTAACAAAAATCTTTAAGTTTTCGAAAAAATTTTAAAGACAAAACAAACAAAACTTGGACTACAAGCAAAATGCAATTCAAAAAATAACTATTCTAATCACAGCACGAGCCTAACAAGCAACCTAGCAATCAAAGCATGATGTGCAAAAGTATGAAAAGAAGAAAACTACCTAAAAATGGCAACTCAATTCATTCATTGATTATATATACAAGAGAATGGAAAGAGTTTACCATGGTGGGGTGTCTCCCACCTAACACTTTTATTTATTGTCCTTGATAAACCACTATTTTATAGTTTATCTTGTACTCAATTGAGTGATTTTTATCAAGTCTTTACCCACTTATTCATATGATTTGAATGGCTTTACAACTCCTTCCTAGTCTTGATCTATAGTTGAAAACTTGCTTCCTAGAAGTCTTTAATTTGTGTATTTTAATTCTCCTTTATACCATTCGATGCCGTGATCCATGTCTTAAGTGTTTTAGGCTTTATAGGGCAGGAATGGCTTAGAGGATGGAGAGGAAGCTTGCAAAAAAATGGAAGGAACAAAAGAAACTAAGGAGATAACCAGCGAGCAGCGACGTGCACTCATGGCTCACGCGTGCGTGAGACATGGAGAAAATTGCAGTGACGCATGTGCGTGCCTGACGCGTACGCGTGGATTGGAGTTCTGCAATATAAGTCGAGCGCGTGCTTGACACGAACACGTGACACGCCAAAACGACCAGCGACACGAACGCGTGACTGACGCGTACGCGTGACATGTGCGATCTGTAGAATTAATAGAAAATCCTGGTAGCGATTTCGGGCCGTGTTTTGACCTAGTTTTCGGCCCAGAAAACACAGATTAAAGGCTGCAAAGTGGAGGAATAAGGAGGGCGGCTCATAATTCACACAATTTTAGTTTTAGATGTAGTTTTTTAGAGAGAAAGGAGCATCTCTCTTAGGTTTTAAGTTTTAGGATTTCTCTTAGGTTAGGTTTACTTCTTCTTCATTCCATGTTCAATGTTCCTTTACTTTGGTTTCTCTTCTATTTTTATTTATTCTATTACTTTGATTTATGAATTCTCATGTTAGATTTGATTTTATATTTAATATAATTTGAGGTATTTCAGATTTATGATTGCTTTCTTTTATTTATGATATAAATAATTTGGATTTTTCCCCCTTTGGCTTTGGTTGAATAATTGGTGACACTTGAAAATTGGAATTTGCTGATTGATTTGGATTCCTTTAATGCTAGTCTTTCCGTAGGAGTTGACTACGATTTGAGAAATCAAACTGATTAGTCCACTTGACTTTCCTTTATTTAATAAGGGTTAACTAAGTGGGAGTAATAAACAATTCTCATCACAACTGATAAGGATAACTAGGATGGGATTTCCATTTCTCATACATTGCCAAGAGTTTTTCTAGTTATTAATTTATTTTCTTGCCATCTAAATTCCTTGTTCAAACCTTTCAAAAAACCAAAAAGATACTTTTCCATAACAAATAATAAATCATACCTCCCTGCAATTCCTTGAGAGACGACCTGAGGTTTGAATACTTCGGTTATAAATTTTATTGGGTTTGCTTTAGTGACAAACAAGTTTTTGTAAGAAAGGATTCTCTGTTGGTTTAGAAACTATACTTACCGGCAAAATTCCTATCGTCAAAATGGCGCCGTTGCCAGGGACTTGCAAACGTGTGCCTTATTATTGGTTATTGTAAATATTTGCCTTTTCATTTCTTTGTTAGTGTTTCTAGTTTTAGGAGTTTATTTTCATTAATTTTTATTAGTTTTTATTTTCTTTAGCTACTATGAATTATCACCCCTCTGGTTTCAAGGTTGGAAGAATCAAAGATGAGAGGAGCCACAAGGATTTGATCAACCCTCTTGGCAATAACCCCCTCCAATGCGCTATAACCAACAACCATTCTATGATGCATACCAAGACAATAGTTATGGTGGACCTTTTTGTTACAACCAACCTCCACCAAATTACTATGGTCAAGAGCCATTCTGAGGTGCGTACCAAGATGATAGATATGGTAGACTCCCTTGTAGTTACCAACAATCCCCACCATATGCTTATGAACCACCTCCTCAACATAACTCTGAACCACCATACTCACAAGCCCCTTTTCACCATTCACCTCCATATGACCTGAACCATCATCCACCATACCAACCACCTAATGAGCCATATGAATCATACATAAAGCCACCCCAATTCCAACCCAATTACTCCCAAGAACCACCACCTCCACATACACCATGTCCATATCCATCAATCCAAGAGCACTATGTTCCTACTTATGATAGCCGAGCGCAACAAGACTCAAAGGATCGTCTCAAGGAAATAGTGGATCAATTTCATACAACCCTTCATCAACTGGAGCAAGCGATAAATCAATTAGCTTCCCGATGTTCGGACACTCAAGGAACTCCCACAACTTCATGTGGAGAATCTACTAAAAAATGCAGCATGAATGAGAAGCTAGAAACTCCAGTGGACAGTGAGCAGTATGACTTTATGTTGGAAAAATTGGAGGAAACCGAAATGGTCAAAGAAGAGGAAGTGGTTGAAGACTTAGGATACTCAAAACCTCCATGGGAAACTCAAGTCATAGATCCTCCTTCCAAGATGTTTGAATTTGATGTTCAGGAGGGTGTACAACCTCCAAGGCATATCATGGTTGAAGACTTTGAAGGAGATGATCAAGAGATGGATTTAATCATTGATGAATTCTTATCTACATTTGAATCCTCTCCCATTGGACTAGACATGGAGATTAAAGAAGAAGAAGCACAACCTCCCATGCCCTTGGTAAACAATGAAGAAGAGATCGAATTAGAAGAAAACTACTAAGAGGAAGACGTTGATATTTAAGAAGCTTGCAAAGAGGTGGAAGTGGTCAAAGAAGAGCCCAAGGGAATGGAGCCGGAAATCACCTTGCCAAGGTTGCTAGAGACCTCTCCCCCAAAGACATCACCATCTATCCCTTCATTCAAGTGGGTAAATCTATCATCTCTAACCTTAATTAGCCCACTTGAATATGCTTTGCTTGAGACGGATGGGCAACTTAGAGCTCTTTGTGGCTTTAAGAGTAAGAGGGAGATGGTTAGATGTAAGAGTTGTCATGCAAGGTTCATTATGGTTGCACGCTCCAAGTTGAAGTGCAAGGATTGGTGTAGAGCTCGATTGAATGGGTCTAGGAAGTTGTTTGGACGCTTTGGTGAGAATTCAAATTGCTTGCCACGCGGTTGGAACAATGATGATCAACAAGAAGACGGGTGCAAAAGCAAGGTTTGGGACCCGAAATTCAGTCTAGCAATCAACACTCTTGGGGCCGTGTCACTTGTTTTAACTTGCTTGAAGGCTCTTTGCGCCTAGTTTGGGATCCCGGAGGCCATTGGAATTACAAACATTGGTGGAGATTCCTGGATGAGTTCAAGCACAAGCCTCCATGACAAGGAGCTCACCAAACGTCCAACTTAAGGACTTAAACCAAAAGTGCTAGATGGGAGACAACCCACCATGGTATAATCATTCTTTTTTAATCCTTGGTCTTAGTTTATTTTATTTTCATTAATGTTTGATGAGCAGATAATTTATACACTTTTGGCACTGTTTTTAGGTAGTTTTTAGTATGATTTAGTTAGTTTTTAGTATATAATTATTAGTTTTTATGCAAAAAATCACATTTCAGGACTTTACTATGAGTTTGTGTATTTTTCTGTGATTTCAGGTATTTTCTGACTGAAATTGAGGGACCTGAGCAAAATTCTGATTCAGAGGCTGAAAAAGGACTGTAGATGCTGTTGGATTCTGACCTCCCTGCACTCGAAATGGATTTTCTCGAGCTACTGAAGCCCAATTGGCACGCTCACAATTCCGTTGAAAAGTAGACATCTTGGGCTTTCCAGCAATATATAATAGTCCATACTTTGCTTGAGTTTTGATAATGCAAACTGACATTTTAACGCCAACTTTCTACCCTTTTCTGGCGTTAAACGCCAGAACTGGCATAAAAGCTGGAGTTAAACGCCCAAACTGGCACCAAAGCTGGTGTTTAACTCCAAGAAAAGCCTATGCACGTGAAAGCTTCAATGCTCAGCCCAAGCACACACCAAGTGGGCCCCGGAGGTGGATTTCTGCATCATTTACTTATTTCTGTAAACCCTAGGTTACTAGTTCATTATAAATAGGACCTTTTACTATTGTATTTGAGCAGAGGGGAGATCTTGAGATCATTTTGGAGACTATCTTTGTATCACTATGATCTCTTGATCACGTTTAGGGGGCTGGCCATTCGGCCATGCCTGGACCTTCATCACTTATGTATTTTCAACGGTGGGGTTTCTACACCTCATAGATTAAGGTGTGGAGCTCTGCTGTTCCTCATGAATTAATGCAATTACTACTGTTTTCTATTCGATTCAAGCTTATTCTTGTTCTAAGATATTCATTTGCACTTCAACATGATGAATATGATGATCAAGTGACACGCATCACCATTCTCACTTATGAACGCGTGCCTGACAACCACTTCCGTTCTATCTGAAAACAAGCTTGAATGTATATCTCTTGGCCTCCTGGTCCATGATGCATGTTTGCCTCTCCTGATAACAAAGCCTTCCATTCCGTGAGATCAGAGTCTTCATAGTATAAGCTAGAATCAATTGGCAGCATTCTTGAGATCCGGAAAGTCTAATCCTTGTCTGTGGTATTCCGAGTAGGATCTGGATGGGATGACTGTGACGAGCTTCAAACTCATGAGTGCTGGGCGCAGTGACAATGCGCAAAAGGATCATTGGATCTTATTCTAATACAAGTGAGAACCGACTGATGATTAGCCCTACGTAATCCGTAGCCGGACCATTTTCACTAAGAGGACGGACGGTAGCCATTGACAACGGTGATCCCCCAACATACAGCTTGCCATGGAAAGGAGTACGCATGACTGGATGAAAGCAGTAGGAAAGCAGGGATTCAAAAGGAACAAAGCATCTCCATACGCTTATCTGAAATTCCTACCAATGAATTACATAAGTATCTCTATCCTATTTTATGTTTTATCTGTCTTTTAATTATCAAAACCCCATAACCATTTGAATTTGCCTAACTGAGATTTACAAGATGACCATAGCTTGCTTCAAATTGACAACCTCTGTGGGGTTGACACTTACTCACGTAAGGTATTACTTGGACGACCCAGTGACTTGCTGGTCAGCTACGCAGAGTTGTGAAGAAAATGTGTGAGATCACGATTTCGGGTACCAGTGTTCATTCATAACTTTTGCATATTCATGTGCATTCTGCATTCTGCATAATAAAAAAAACCTTACATGACGCGCAAGCGTCGCTGACGTGTTCGCATCATATGTGTGTGCATGAAAAAAATAAATATTGAATAGAAAGTTACGCGGGAGTGGCGCCGGAAGTGTGCATTGCGCACAGACCTGATCACACACACGCGTCCATGTCGCGTGCGCGTCGTTTGCAATTTTGTCACTTCATGCGTACGCGTCGATCACGCATACGTGTGGAAGAGGAAATCGGTGTAAATCGAGGTATAGGCAGAGAGTTCTGATGGTGTAGGGCTGGTACTGTGCTAGAGGAACAAAATCAACCCACGCGTACGCGTCCCTGATGTGTGTGCGCCACTTCGCTTTCAGACCACCCACGCGTACGTGTGGGCGACGCTTACGCATCGAATGGCCAATTCAATTTTCAAGCTTCCGCGTGATGCCCGCGCGTGCGTCGCGTCCCATTTTTCATTCCTTTTTATTTTCTTCTGTCTTCTCTCCTTCTTTCTTCCTCCCTTCTTACTTTCTTTTTCTTCATCTCTTTAACTTCTGATCCATCTTTTCTTTCATTCTATTTTACTTAATTTATCTGCATACTTTCATTCATTGCATTTTAATTTTGTGCATATTTTTATTTTCTTTTCTAAATTTATTATTTTTCAATTGGTGTTAAAATTTTCTTATTCGACTGTTGCATCTTTTTCTTGAATTATTCTGGTGCTTCATGACTTGTTTTATTCTGATTGGGTATTAATATTTATAAGTCAACGCTATTCTTTTATGATACCTGTATTTCTTTTGCATTGACATAAACTTAAACTGTCTTTCATTACCCACACTCCTCCCCTTTGTTACAAATTTTACACCACTGGTATGCCATGTGCTTCTATTGTTTTCTCACTTACATGTTGTAGCTACCATGTAATTGAGATCCCCATTATTTGGCATTAACCCACCCATACTTTACTTATTTTCTTTTCTTTAATCCTAGGTTACTTTTCTTCTTTTTCCTATTCTTTCATGATGGCCACCGAGGACGGTACAATCTTTAAGTGTGGGGAGGTCGATACCGATCTCCGTAGGTTAGTTATTTTCTTCCTAACACCAATGTCTTATTTTCTTTATTAGTTCATTGTTGCATTTACATGTTTGATTGTATATTGATGAGCGGATAATTTATACGCTTTTTGGCATTGTTTTTAGTATATTTTTAGTATGTTTTAGTTAGTTTTTATTATATTTTTATTAGTTTTTATTTAAAATTCACTTTTCTGGACTTTACTATGAGTTTGTGTGTTTTTCTGTGATTTCAGGTATTTTCTGGCTGAAATTGAGGGACCTGAGCAAAAGTCTGATTCAGAGGCTGAAAAGGACTGCGGATGCTGTTGGATTTTGACCTCCCTGCACTCGAAATGCATTTTCTGGAGCTACAGAAGCCCAATTGGCGTGCTTTTAATTGCGTTGGAAAGTAGATATCTTGGGCTTTCTAGAAATGTATATTAGTTCATACTTTGCCCGAGATTTTGTGGCCTAAATAGGCGTTCCAAGTCAGCTCAAGAATTCTGGCGTAAAACGCCGGAACTGGCACAAGAATGGGAGTTAAACGCCCAAACTGGCACAAAAGCTGGCGTTTAACTCCAAGAAAAGTCTCTACACGAAAATGCTTCAATGCTCAGCCAAAGAACACACCAAGTGGGCCCAAAAGTGGATTTTTATGTCATTTACTCATCTTTGTAAACCCTAAGCTACTAGTTCTCTACAAATAGGACCTTTTGCTATTGTATTTGACATCTTTTGATCATGTTTTTATCATTGAACCCTCTTTGGGAGGCTGGCCATTTGGCCATGCCTAGACCTTGTTCTTATGTATTTTCAACGGTGGAGTTTTTACACACCATAGATTAAGGTGTGGAGCTCTGCTGTACCTCGAGTATCAATGCAATTACTATTATTCTTCTATTCAATTCAGCTTATTCTTATTTTAAGATATCACTTGTTTCTCAACTTGATGAATGTGATGATCCGTGACACTCATCATCATTCTCACCTATGAACGTGTGACTGACAACCACCTCCGTTCTACCTTAGATTGAGTGGATATCTCTTGGATCCCTTAATCAGAATCTTCGTGGTATAAGCTAGAATTGATGGCGGCATTCAAGAGAATCCGGAAGGTCTAAACCTTGTCTGTGGTATTCTAAGTAGGATTCAAGGATTGAATGACTGTGACGAGCTTCAAACTCCTGAAGGCTGGGCGTTAGTGACAGTCGCAAAAGAATCACTGGATTCTATTCCAACCTGATTGAGAACCAACAGATGATCAGCCGTGCTATGACAGAGCACGTTGAACATTTTCATTGAGATGACGGGACTGTAGCCATTGATAACGGTGATGCCCAACATACAGCTTGCCATGGAAAGGAGTAAGAAGGATTGGATGAAGATAGTAGGAAAGCAGAGAGATGGAAGGGACAAAGCATCTCCATACGCTTATCTGAAATTCTCACCAATGAATTACATAAGTATCTCTATCTTTATTTTATGCTTTATTCATAAATCATTCATAACCATTTGAATTTGCCTGACTGAGATTTACAAGATGACCATAGCTTGCTTCATACCAATAATCTCCGTGGGATCGACCCTTACTCGCGTAAGGTTTATTACTTGGATGACCCAGTGCACTTGCTGGTTAGTTGTGCGAAGTTGTGATAAAGAGTTGAGATTGCAATTGAGCGTACCATGTTGATGGCGCCATTGTTGATCACAATTTTGTGCACCATATATTTTCTTGATTTTGTGCATATTTTACCATTGCTTGGTTAAAGTAATGAGTTTCTTTTCAAGACCCTTTTTATAATATTTCACTAATTTAAATTGAAATATTTGTGTTAAACTTGTTTGAAGATTGTATTTGGAACATGGTTTAGAGCTAAAGAACACACAACCCGTGAGATTTGAGCTTAATTACATGGTTACGTTATTTAACCATAATATTTTATTCTTGTGTGTTTCCTTCTCTATGATTGCAATCTTTGCTTTGTTCCATTCTATATGTCCAATGTTTAGTGTATTTAAATGTATGCATATGATTGAGGCCATTATTTGATTATCAGCTCACTTATCCCAAATAGCCTACCCTTCCATTTACCTTTATTAGCCACTTTGAGCCTTTTAATCCCCATTTGTTCTATATTTTACCACATCACTAGCTTTAAGTGGAAAAACAAATTAATTACCCCAAATTGAATCTTTGGTTTGTTTAAGTTAGAGATTGTGTATCAATTAAGTGTGGGGAACTGTGGGAAATTGAATTGATGAAAGTGTATAGGTTCCATTGACAAAATATTGGGAATTTGGGTACCTACTTATGTGAGACTGATGAGCGGATAATTTATACGCTTGTTGGCATTGTTTTTAGTATGATTTAGTTAGTTTTTAGTATATAATTATTAGTTTTTATGCAAAAATCACATTTCTGGACTTTACTATGAGTTTGTGTATTTTTTTTTGTGATTTCAGGTATTTTCTGGCTGAAATTGAGGGACCTGAGCAAAAATCTTATTCAGAGGCTGAAAAAGGACTGCAGATGCTGTTAGATTCTGACCTCCCTGCACTCGAAGTAGAATTTCTGGAGCAACAGAAGCATAATTGGCACTATCTCAATTGCGTTGGAAAGTAGACGTCTTGTGCTTTCCAACAATATATAATAATCCATACTTTGCCCAAGTTTTGATAACGTAAACTGGCGTTTTAACGCCAACTTTCTACCCTTTTCTGGCGTTAAACGCCCAAACTGGCACCAGAGCTGGCGTTTAACTCCAAGAAAAGCCTATGCACGTGAAAGCTTCAATGCTCAGTCCAAGAACACACCAAGTGGGCCCCGGAAGTGGATTTCGCCATTATTTACTTATCTCTATAAACCCTAGGTTACTAGTCATTATAAATAGGACCTTTTTCTATTGTATTTTCATCGGGAGCTCTTTAGATCATTTTTAAGGCTATCTTTGGATCACTTTTGATCTCTTGATCATGTTTTGGAGGCTGGCCATTCGGCCATTCCTGGACCTTCATCACTTATGTATTTTCAATGGTGGAGTTTCTACACCTTATAGATTAAGGTGTGGAGCTCTGCTGTTCCTCATGCATTAATGCAAAGTACTATTATTTTTCTATTCAATTCATGCTTATTCTTGTTCTAAGATATCCACTCATACTTCAACCTGATGGATGTTATGATCTGTGACACTCATCATCATCCTCCCTTATGAACGCGTGCCTGATAACCACCTCCGTTCTATCTGCAAGAGCTTGAGTGTCTATCTCTTGGCCTCCTGGTTCATGATGCATGGTTGCCTCTCCTGACAATAGAGCCTTCCATTCCATGAGATCAGAGTCTTCGTGGTATAAGCCATAATCAATTGGCAGCATTCTTGAGATCCGAAAAGTCTAAATCTTGTCTATGGTATTCCGAGTAGGATCTGGGATGGGATGACTGTGATGAGCTTCAAACTCTTGACTGTTGGGCGCAGTGACAGTGTGCAAAAGGATCAATGGATCTTATTTTGACATGATTGAGAACTGACAGCTGATTAGCCATGTGGGAAACCGTAGCGGATATGTTTTCACTGAGAGGACGGATGGTAGCCATTGACAACGGTGATCCACCAACATACAGCTTGCCATGGAAGGGAGTACGCAAGATTGGATGAGGATAATAGGAAAGCAGAGGCTCAGAGAGAACAAAGCATCTCCATATGCTTATCTGAAATTTCCACCAATGAATTGCATAAGTATCTCTATCCCATTTTATGTTCTATTTCACTTTTAATTATCAAAACCTCATAACCATTTGAATCTGCCTGACTGAGATTTACAAGATAACCATAGCTTGCTTCAAGCCGATAATCTCCGTGGGATCGACCCTTACTCACGTAAGGTATTACTTAGACGACCCAATGCACTTGCTGGTCAGCTGCACTGAGTTATGAGAGAAGTGTGAACTCACGATTTCGTGTACCAGAGACCAAAAAAATTAAAAATCCATGTGCATTGATATGTTATGTTTACTTTTATATTTTTAATCAAAAAAATAAAAAAGAAAAAATAGAAAAAGTAAAAAAAAGAAAAAACCAAAACTATTCAAGTAATTAAGTAAATAAATAAATAAATAAGGGGACAAAATTACCCCAATGTTAAGTTAATGAAAAGATCAATGCATAGGTGATACAAGTTAAAAGAAGGGTTGATGGATGAGTATGTAATGCAAAAGTGGGAACTTTGGGTAGCTTGGCATGATTTAAGAAGAATATAGAATGTGTTTAGTTGAGAGCTTAGGCTATTCAATGATTCAATTCATAGCTCACTTAGCCATATATATACCATCACCTTTGCCTTAGCCCCATTACAACCTTGAAAAGACCTCAAGATGTATGCATTGGCACATTAAATATTTGTTGATTGGTTAGGTGAAGAACAAGGTTTAGAAAGCATGACTAGAGAAGAGTAGAGTGATCAACCCCTAGACACTTGAGAGATTAGAGTGCATATACACTACCAGTGAGGGTTCAATGCTTAATTCTATGTTCCCTGCTTTCATGAGCTATCTTCTTACAAGTTTACTTGTCTTTTATTGTATGATTTGAATTAGTGGAATCTGATCTATTTTTGTCTTGAAAAACTTGTTTACTTTTGACCAAGTAGATAGAACCATCTTAGCATATAGTTGCATTCATATATAAGTTGAATTTCATGAGTCTTACTTTCCCCCATTCATTCCTTTTGTCTCCTTGAGCTTAGCATGAGGACATGCTAATGTTTAAGTGTGGGGAGATTGATAAACCACTATTTTATGGTTTATCTTGTACTCAATTGAGTGGTCTTTATCAAGTCTTTACACACTTATTCATATGATTTGCATGGCTTTACAACTCCTTCCTAGTCTTGATCTATGGTTGAAAACTTGCTTCCTAGATGTCTTTAATTTGTGTATTTTAATTCTCTTTTATACCATTCGATGCCGTGATCCGTGTGCTAAGTGTTTCAGGCTTTATAGGGCAGGAATGACTTAGAAGATGGAGAGGAAGCTTGCAAAAAATAGAAGAAACACAAGAAACTAAAGAGATAACCAGTGACCAGCGACGCGCACGCATGTCTCACGCGTGTGCGCGACATGGAGAAAATTGCAGTGACGCATGTGCGTGCCTGATGCGTACGCATGGATTGGAGTTCTGCAACATGACGCGAGCGCTTGCTTGACGCGAACGGGTGAACGCCAAAACGACCAGCGTCGCGAACACGTGATTGACGCGTACGCGTTACATGTGTGATCTGCAGAATAAACAAAAAATGCTGGTTGCGATTTTGGGCCGTGTTTTGACCCAGTTTTCGGCCTAGAAACCACAGATTAAAGGCTGCAAAGTGGAGGAATGAGGAGGGCGGCTCATAATTCACACAATTTTGGTTTTAGATGTAGTTTTTTTAGAGAGAGAGGCTCTCTCCTCTCTCTTAGTTTTTAGGATTTATGATTTCTCTTAGGTTAGGTTTACTTCTTCTTCATTCCAGGTTCAATGTTCCTTTACTTTGGTTTCTCTTCTATTTTTATTTATTCTATTACTTTGATTTATGAATTCTCATGTTAGATTTTATTTTATATTTAATATAATTTGAGGTATTTCAGATTTATGATTGTTTTCTTTTATTTATGATATAAATAATTTGGATTTTCCCGCTTTGGCTTTGGTTGAGTAATTGGTGACACTTGAGTTATCAAACTCGGTACTGATTGAAAATTAGAATTTGCTGATTGATTTGGATTCCTCTAACGCTAATCTTTTCATAGGAGTTGACTAGGACTTGAGGAATCAAACTGATTAGTCCACTTGTCTTTCCTTTATCTAGTAAGGGTTAACTAAGTGGGAGCAATAAACAATTCTCATCACAACTGATAAGGATAACTAGGATGGGATTTCCAGTTCTCATACATTGCCAAGAGTTTTTCTAGTTATTAATTTATTTTCTTGCGATCTAAATTCCTTGTTCAAACCTTTCAAAAAACCAAAAGATACTTTTCCATAACCAATAATATATCATACCTCCCTGCAATTTCTTGAGAGGTGATCCGAGGTTTGATTACTTTGGTTATAAATTTTATTGGGTTTGCTTTAGTGACAAACAAGTTTTTGTACGAAAGGATTCTCTGTTGGTTTAGAAACTATACTTACAGTGTGATTATTTTTGTGACATTCTTTATCGGCAAAAGTCCTCTCATCAGTCCTTAAGTTGGACTTATGGGGAGCTCCTCATCAAGGAGGCTTGTGCTTGAATCCATCCTTGAACATCAACCAATACTTAGACTTCCAATAAGCTCCATCATTCAAAATCAATATCTCCAAGCTTTAATGGAGTTCCGCACAAGCTAATGGTTCCCAAAATTGATCCTCATGTATGCCGGGATCCCAAATCAGGTTTCTACACACATCTTCAAATTGATTATCATTATTCCATTTGGGTGGCATAATCTTGGAATTCTCACTCAAGAGACCAAACATCATCTTAGACCCAAGAAATCTAGTTCTACACCAACCCTTGCTATTAAGCTTTGAACATGCAACCATCATGAATTTTGATTTACGATCCCAACCACTAACCATCTCCCTTTTGCTCTTAAAGCCACAAATATTTCTAAGTTGACCATCTGTCTCAAGAAAACCATATTCAAGGGGGATAGTAAAGCTTAGGGATGAGAGATTTACCTACTTGAATAAAAGAATAGATGGTGATGGCTTTGGGAGAGGTGTTTCCATTGGTCTTGCAAACTTCACACCCTTGTGTTCTTCCTTGATTACCTCCACCTCTTGACAACTTTCTTTAACTTTTCCTTGCTTGTCAACTTTTTCCAGCTCCTCATCATCATCAAACAAATCAAATTTGGGAGGTTGTGTAAAGTCCACTTCAACATTGACTTCACACCCAATGGAAGAGTCTTCAACAAGGTCACCAATGTCACTTGGTGTGGAGTTGTCTTCAATGATCTCAATTTCATGTCCAATGGGAGGGGATTCAATTGTGGATAGGAATTCATCAATGATTGAATCCATCTCTTGATCAACCTCTTCAAAATCTTCAAGCATGATATGTTTTGGAGGTTGTACACCCTCCTCAACATCAATTTCAAGCATCTTGGAAGAGGGCTCCATGATGCTACATTCCCATGGACTTTCAACATATCCTAAATCTTCAACTACTTCTTCCTTTTCTTCAACAATCATAGGTTCCTCCAATTATTCTAACACAAAGTAGCTTCCCTCATTTTCCATTAGAGTTCCCAATCTCTCTTTCATGCTATGCTTTTCAATTGATTATCCACATGTGGCCATGGGAGTGCTTTGAGTATTAAAACATTGGGAGGCTAAATTGCTTATCATCTTGGTCAAGGTAGCCACAAATTCTAGTGTCTCCTTTTGCATTTCTCTTTTCCCTTGAAGTAATAAAGTGAGAGAATCATCCAGTGGGGCTTGGGGTGGATAGGAGGGTTCATTGTTTGGAAGAAAGGGTTTATAATTGGAAGACGGATTTTCTTGGGAGTAATTGTGTTGGAATTGTGGTGGTTCTATGTGTGGTACATATGGCTCATATGGTTGTTGGTATGGTGGATAAGGATTAGGGTCTTATGGAGGTGTTTGGTGGTGGAGGGCATGTGAGTATAGTGGTTCAAAACTATGTTAAGGAGGTGGTTCATAGGCATATGGTGGTGGTTATTAACAACCACAATGAGGATCACCACATCCATTAGATAAATATGCATTAGGAGTGGAATTATACCTATAAAAGACCAGAGGAGGTTGTTTCCAAGAAGGTTGATCAATCCCTTGAGGCTCCTCGCATCTTTGATTGTTTCATCCTTGATGCATATTGTCATTATGATCTCCACTTCCTACAACATAATTTGAACCAAACTCATAGTCAAAGGGGTGAGAATTCATAGTAGCAGATAAAAACAAAAGCTAACAAAAATAACTAACAAAGTCCTAATCCTAACAAAAACTAACAGACAAGAAAAAGCATATTCACAATATTCACATATACACATAACCAATAACAAGGTACACATTTGCAAATCCCCGGCATTGGCGCCATTTTGATGAAAGGAAATTGTCTATCGGTAAAGAATTTCACAAATGAAATTTCGTTGCAAGTATAGTTCTAAACCAGCAAACAATTCCTCAATCAAAAATTTGTTTGTCACAAGTACAAACCCCAATAAAATTAAACTGAAGTATTTAAACTTCAGGTTGCCTCTCAAGGAATTGCAAGGAAGTGTTCTTATTATTGGTTATGGATAAGTGTTTTTGGGGTTTAGGAATAAGAGACAAGAAAAGTAAATGAAACTCAAATGATAAAAAGGTCTTGGCAAGGGTTGATAGTTAAGGATCTTTATTCTTGTTACTAACCACAACATGATAATTGCAAGGATCAATCTCATTAAGTCATCCTCTAATAATTGAAGGAAAGTCAAATGAGCTTTATCAATCCCAATCCATAGGTCCTAGCCACTCACTAATTGACTTAGTGAAAGCTAGTGTCAATGGACACCAATTTTCTATCACTTGGACATTAGCAACTCAAGTTCACCCTAGTTACCATCCCAAGCCAAGAACACAAAAATCTACTCTAACATCCTTCCCAGCATTTTATCAAACACTTGGAAAGCATAAAAGGAAGGCATGGTAAAATGACAAGAAATGTAAATTCTAACATGATAAAAACTAAAACTAACACTACTTGGTTCATCCCCCTTCAATCCTTGGATTCAATAGCATAAAAAATGAGTTGGATTGGGCCCAAAATGTGCTAGAAATTGCTGGCTATGAGTTGCTCAAAATGGCCCACACTGATCATGTGACACGTGTGGATGGAATGACGTGTACGCATCCTTAAACACCAAGCAACTATGGCAAATTTTAAATTATTTTGAAGCTCCGGATGTTAGCTTTCCAATGCAACTAAAATCGCCTCATTTGAATCTCTGTAGTTGAAGTTAGGATCGATTTAGTACGAAGAGGTCAGGATTGATAGCTTAGCAGTTCCTTCATTTCTTCATAAGTTCTCTATTTTTACATGCTTTTTCTTCATTCCCTCAATCTAATCTTTGTCTTCTAAACCTGAAATCACTTAGCAAACATATCAAGGCATCGAATGGGAGAAAGGTGAATTCAATTTAGCTATTTTAAGACCTAAAAAGTATGTTTTCACACTTAAGCAAAATTTAAGGAGAATTTACAAAACCATGCTATTTTAATGAATAAATGTGGGAAAAGTTGATAAAATTCTCTAAATTTAACACAAGATAAACCTTAAAATGGGGTTTATCAATGTGTGCAGCTTGTACCTCAAGTATGCCCAACTTCTCCATTACAGAAAGTGACATAGGTTAATACTTGACCCTATGTCACACAAAGTCTTATCAAAGGTCATGGTGCCTATGGTGCAAGGCATCAGAAAGCATCCTGGATCAGGAAGCTTCTGAGGTAGCTCTTGCTAAACCAAAGTATGGAGTTCTTTGGTATGCAGTGGAGGTTCTTCTTCCAGAGGCTTTGTACGAAATATCTTGGTATTCAGTTTCATTAGAGCTCCTAGGAAACGAGAAACTTGCTCTTCCCTAGTGTCTTCATCCTCATCTGAGGATGAGTAGTCATCAAAGCTCATTCATTGCAGAAGTGCATTCAAAGGAACCTAAATTGTCTTTAGAGGGTTCTTAAGTGGGATTTAGGCACTCAAAGGGTGTGCTTTCACTGGTGTTCAACACCAGCTCTGTCAGCTTATTGGTCATTGAACGCCCTTGCTGTCCACCCTGACTGGCGTTAAACGCCAGTCCCTCTAGTATTCTGTGCGTTGAATGCCCAGCAGGGATGTCCTTGCTGGCGTTCAATGCCAGCTTCCCTGGGTGAGTGGGCGTTGAACGCCCAGTGAGGGGTTCCTCACTGGTGTTCAACGCTAGAAAGCCTTCTTGTTTGGGCGTTGAAAGCCCAGCCAGTGCTCCCTGGCTAGTCCTCACTGGGCATTTAATGCCTATCCTGGCAGCAAAGCTGGCGTTGAATGCCTTCCCATTCTCTTCTAATTCGGCCTTTACCTCCATGGTTATGGCCTTGCAATCTTCTCTGGGGTTTACCTCAGTGTTATTGGGAAGAGTGTCTAGAGGAGTCTCAGAGATCCTCTTGCTTAGTTGACCAACCTATACCTCTATATTTCTAATGGAGGACCTTGTTTCATTAATGAAACTATGGGTGGTCTTAGTGAGGCTAGAAAGCATAGTGGCTAAGTCAGAAAGGCTCTGATTAGAGGTTTCCATGTTCTCTTAAGAAGATGGGAATGATGGTCTGTTGTTGAACCTATTCTGGTTCCTACTACCATGGTTGTTATTGAAACCGTTCTGAGCTTTCTATTGATCCTTCTATGAGAGGTTAGGATGATTCCTCCTTGAAGGGTTGTAAGTGTTTTCATAGGGTTCTCCTATGTAATTCACCTCCTCCATGGTGGGTTAATTAGAATCATAAGCTTCTTCTTGAAGAGAAGTGATGAGCGGATAATTTATACGCTTTTTGGCATTATTTTTATGTAGTTTTTAGTAGGATCTAGCTATTTTTTGGGATGTTTTTATTAGTTTTTATGAAAAATTCATATTTCTAGACTTTACTATGAGTTTGTTTGTTTTTTTGTGATTTCAGGTATTTTCTGGCTGAAATTGAGGGACCTGAGCACAAATCTGATTCAGAGGCTGAGAAAGGACTGATGATGCTATTGGATTCTGACCTCCCTACACTCGAAGTGGATTTTCTGGAGCTACAGATCTCCAAATGGCACGCTCTCAATTGCGTTGGAACATCCAGAGCATTCCAGCAATATATAATAGTCCATACTTTGCTCGAGTTTTAACGACGCAAACTAGCTCAAACGCCCCTTCTCTGCCCTATTCTGAAGTCAAAATGGCAGAACTGGCATAAAAGTTGGAGTTAAACGCCCAAACTGGCATAAAAGCTGGTGTTTAACTCCACGAGAAGTCTCTACATGTGCAAAGCTCAATGCCCAGCCCAAGCACACACCAAGTGGGCCCGGAAGTAGATTTCTACATCATTCACCTATTTCTGTAAACCCTAGTAGCTAGTTTCATTATAAATAGGACCTTTCACTATTGTATTTTCATCTTTTGATCATTTTTTGATCTCTTGATCACGTTTTGGGGTCTGGCCATTCGGCCATGCCTAGACCTTGTTCTTATGTATTTTCAACGGTGGAGTTTCTACACACCATAGATTAAGGGTGTGGAGCTCTGCTGTACCTCAAGTTTTAATGTAAGTACTACTATTTTCTATTTAATTCATGCTTATTCTTATTCTAAGATATTCGCTGCACTTCAACATGATGAATGTGATGATCCGTGACACTCATCATCATTCTCACCTATGAACGCGTGACTGATAACCGCTTCCATTCTACTTAAGACTGAGCGTGTATCTCTTAGCCTCCATTCCGAATGATCGGAGTCTTCGTGGTATAAGCTAGAATTATTGGCGGCCATTCCTGAGATCCAGAAAGTCTAAACCTTGTCTGTGGTATTCCGAGTAGGATCTGGGAAGGGATGACTGTGACGAGCTTCAAACTCGCGAGTGTTGGGCGTAGTGACAGACGCAAAAGGATCACTGGGTTCTATTCCAACATGATCGAGAACCGACAGATGATTAGCCGTGCAGTGACAGCGCATTTAGAACATTTTCACTGAGGACGGGAGGTAGCCATTGACACCGGTGAAACCCAAACATACAGCTTGCCATGGAAAGGAGTATGAAGGATTGGATGAAGGCAGTAGGAAAGCAGAGATTCAACAGGAACAAAGCATCTATATGCACTTATCTGAAATTCTCACAAATGAATTACATAAGTATCTCTATCTTTACTTTATGTTTTATTTATCTTTTAATTATGAAAACTCTATCACCCATTTGAATTCGCCTGACTGAGATTTACGAGGTGACCATAGCTTGCTTCAAGCCGACAATCTCCATGGGATCGACCCTTACTCACGTAAGGTATTACTTGGACAACCTAGTGCACTTGCTGGTTAGTTGTGCGAAGTTGTGACAAAGAAGTGAGATTACAATTGTGCGACCAAGTTGTTGGCGCCATTGTGTATCACAATTTTGTGCACCAAGTTTTTGGCGCGGTTGCCGAGGATTGTTCGAGTTTAGACAATTGACGGTTCATCTTGTTGCTTAGATTAGGTAACTTTTATTTTATTTTCAAAAAGTTTTCAAAATTTTTCTTCTTTGTCGTTTTTCCAAAATTATTTTTGAAAAATCCAAAAAAAATTCATAAAATCATAAAAACTCAAAAATATTTCATGGTTCTTGTTTGAATCTAGTGCCAAATTTTAAGTTTGGTGTCAATTGCATGATTTTAATTGTCTTGCAATTTTTGAAACTGGTGGACGAAATTGTGATCATCGAAGTTGTACTCTTTGTACTTGTATGAAATTTAATTCAAGATAATAGCTCTTTACTATGTGTGGACACAACTCCGTTCAACTAACCAGCAAGTGTACTGGGTCGTCCAAGTAATAAACCTTACTCAGTCAGGCGGATTTAAATAAATTATGGAATTTGGAAAATCAAATAATAGTAAATAAACATAAAATAAGGATAAAGTTACTCATGTATTTCCATGATGGGAATTTCAGATAGGTGTATGGAGATGCTGTGCTCCTCCTGAATCTCTGCTTTCCTACTGCTTCATCCAATCCTTCTTACTCCTTTTCATGGCAAGCTGTATGTAGGGCATCACCGTTGTCAATGGCTACATCCCATCCTCTCAGTGAAAAAGGTCCAAATGCTTTGTCACAGCACGGCTAATCATCTATCGGTTCTCAATCAGGTTGGAGTAGAATCCCTTGATTCTTTTGCGTCTGTCACTAACGCCCAACCTTCAGGAGTTTGAAGCTCGTCACAGTCATTCAATCCCAGAATCCTACTCGGAATACCACAGACAAGGTTTAGACTTTCTGGATTCTCATGAATGCCGCCATCAATCTAGCTTATACCACGAAGATTCTGTTTAAGGAATCTAAGAGATACGCGCCCGGCCTAAGGTAGAACGGAAGTGGTTGTCAATCACGCGCGTTCATAGGTGAGAATGATGATGAGTGTCACGGATCATCACATTCATCAAGTTGAAGTGCAATGAATATCTTAGAATAGGAATAAAGAGAATTGAATAGGAAATAGTAGTAATTGCATTGAAACTTGAGGTACAGCAGAGCTCCACACCCTTAATCTATGGTGTGTAGAAACTCCACCGTTGAAAATACATAAGTGAAAGGTTCAGGCATGGCCAAATGACCAGCCCCCCAAAACATGATCAATAGTCTCCTCATATGAAGAATAAAATAAAACTGAGACCAAAGATGTCTAATACAATAGTAAATTATCCTATTTATACTGGACTAGCTACTAGGGTTTACATGAGTAAGTAATTGATGCATAAATCCACTTCCGGGGCTTACTTGGTGTGTGTTTGGGCTGAGCTTGATCTATCCACGAGCTGAGGCTTCTTTTGGAGTTGAACGCCAAGTTGTAACGTGTTTTGGGCGTTCAACTCTGGGTCGTGACGTGTTTCTGGCGTTTTACTCCAGACAACAGCATGGAACTGGCGTTGAGCGCCAGTTTACGTCGTCAATTCCCGAATAAAGTATGGACTATTATATATTTCTGGAAAGCTCTGGATGTCTACTTTCCAACGCCGTTAAGAGCGCGCCATTTGAAGTTTTGTAGCTCCAGAAAATCCATTTCGAGTGTAGAGAGGTCAGATTCCAACAGCATCAGCAGTCCTTTGTCAGCCTCCTATCAGAGTTTTGCTCAAGTCCTTCAATTTCAGCCAGAAATTACCTGAAATCACAGAAAAACACACAAACTCGTAGTAAAGTCCAGAAATGTGAATTTAACATAAAAACTAATGAAAACATCCCTAAAAGTAGCTTGAACTTACTAAAAACAATGCCAAAAAGCGTATAAATTATCCGCTCATCAGAAACACATACATTGTGTTCTTGATGATCTTCAAGTCGTTCTTGATGAATTGCCTTGTTTGATTTTCATGATTTATTGAATTGCACTGCATGATGTTCTACACATGCATTCTTGCATTCATATGGCCCAAACATGAGAAAGTTCTAAGTTTGGTGTCCTCCATGTTTTCTTTCATTAAGAAAACTGAGTTCTTGATGTTCATCTTGATCTTCAAGATTGTTCTTGGTGTTCATCTTGACATTCATAATGTTCTTGCATATATTTTGTGTTTTGATCCAGGAATTATATGTTTTGACTCATTTTGTTGTTTTTCATAATTGAAAACATATCCTCTTGAATAAATAATTTAGTAAAATGGAGATCCAAGAACATAAAGCAGAGGAATTATAGAGAAAAAGCTGGGCATTCAAAATGCCTAGTGAAGAAGGAAAACTGGCGTTTAAACGCCAGCTAGGGTACCTGGCTGGGCGTTTAAACGCCCAAACCATGCAACAATTGGGCGTTAAATGCCCAAAACATGCAGCTCCTGGGCGTTTAATGCCAGGATGACACAAGGAGAGGAATTTTGTTTTCAAATAAAATCTTTTTCAAATCTTCATATTTTTTTAAAAATCAAATCTTTTTCAAATCAACTATTTTCAATCATGTCTTTATCAAAATCATATCTTTTCAACATATCTTTTTCAAAAATCAAATCTTTTTAATTTTTATCTTTTCAATCATATCTTTTTAATCATATTTTTTTCAAATCATATCTGTTTTTTTCAAAAATTTGATTTCAAAAATGTTTTCTAAACTTCCTATCTTTTCAAAAATTAATTTTCAAATATTTTTCAATTAACTAATTGTTTTGAATTTTCAATTTGATTTTCGAAAATTTCCTTCGCTTTTTCTCATTTTTTTAAACACTAACATTCCTCCTCCATTGTCAATTCGGACTCACTCCTTCTTTATGTGTTCGAATTCTGCCTTACCCCCTTCTTCTATTCTTGTTTTTCTCTGACACCTCAAGGAATCTTTATACTGTGATATATAGGATTCCATATTTTCTTTATTTTCTTCTCTTTCATATGAGCAGGAACAAAGAAAAAGGCATACTTATTGAAGCTGATCCTGAACCTGAAAGGACTCTGAAGAGGAAGCTAAGAGCAGCTAAAGCACAAAACTCTGAAGAGGACCTCACTGAAATTTTCGAAAAGGAAGAAGCAAAAGAAACAATTATGGCCGAACCAAACAACAATGCAAGGAAGATGCTTGGTGATTTTACTACACCAACTTCCAACTTCTATGGAAGAAGCATCTCAATCCCTGCCATAGGAGCAAACAATTTTGAGCTAAAACCTCAATTAGTTTCTCTACTACAATAGAACTGCAAGTTTCATGGACTTTCATCAGAAGACCCTTATCAGTTTTTAACTGAGTTCTTGCAGATCTGTGATACTGTTAAGACCAATGGAGTTCATCCTGAAGTCTACAAGCTTATGCTTTTCCATTTTGCTGTAAGAGACAGAGCTAGAACATGGTTGGACTCACAACCTAGAGATAGCCTGGACTCTTGGGATAAGCTGGTCACGGCTTTCTTAGCCAAGTTCTTTCCTCCTTAAAAGCTAAGCAAGCTTAGAGTGGATGTTCAGACCTTCAAACAAAAAGATGGTGAATCCTTCTATGAAGCTTGGGAAAGACACAAGTAGATAACCAAAAAGTATCCTTCTGACATGCTTTCAGAATGGACCACATTAGATATATTCTATGATGGTCTGTTTGAATTTTCCAAGATGTCACTGGACCACTCTGCAGGTGGATCCATTCACCTAAAGGAATCACCTGCAGAAGCTTAGGAACTCGTTGAAATGGTTGCAAATAACCAGTTCATGTATACCTCTGAGAGGAATCCTGTGAGTAATGGGACGCCTCAAAAGAGAGGAGTTCTTGAAATTGATGCTCTGAATGCCATACTGGCTCAGAACAAAATATTGACCCAACAAGTCCATATGATCTCTCAGAGTCTGAATAGATTACAAAATGCATCCAACAGTACTAAAGAAGCATCTTCTGAAGAAGAAGCTTATAATCCTGAGAACCCTACAATGGCAGAGGTGAATTACATAGGTGAAGCCTTTGGCAACACCTATAATCCTTCATAGAAAAATCATCCAAATTTTTCATGGAATGATCAATAGAAGCAAGGCTTCAATAATAACAATGGTGGAAGAAATAGGTTTAGCAATAGCAAACCTTTCCCATCACCATCTCAGCAACAGACAGAGCATTCTGAGTAGAATCTTTCTAGCTTAGCAAACATAGTCTCTGATCTATCCAAGGTCACTCTCAGTTTCATGAATAAAACAAGGTCCTCCATTAGAAACTTAAAGGCACAAGTGGGTCAGCTGAGTAAAAAGGTCACTGAAACTCCTCCCACCACTCTCCCAAGCAAAACAGAAGAGAATCCAAAAGGAAAGTGCAAGGCCATTGATATGATCAACATGGCCGAAACCTTAGGGAAGGAGGAGGACATAAACCCCAATGAGGAAGACCTCAAGGAACATCCACCATTCAGTAAGGAGTACCCTAATGAGGAACCAAAGGAATCTGAGGCTCATACAGAGACCATAGAGATTCCATTGGACTTTCTTTTACCATTCATGAGCTCTGATGATTATTCATCTTCTGAAGAAGATAAAGACATTGTTGAAGGGCAAGTTGCCCAGTATTTAGGAGCAATCATGAAGCTGAATGCCAAATTATTTGGTAATGAGACTTGGGAAGGTGAACCTCCCTTGCTCACCAATGAACTGAATACATTGGTTCAGCAAACTTTACCTCAAAAGAGACAGGATCCTGGTAAATTCTTAATACTCTGTACCATAGGCACCATGACCTTGAAAAAGCTCTGTCTGACTTGGGGTCAGGAATAAACATGATGACACTCTCTGTAATGGAGAAACAGGGAATCTTTGAGGTATAAGCTGCTAAATTCTTAATAGAGATGGTAGATAAGTCTATGAAAAAGGCTTATGGACTAGTAGAGGACGTGCTAGTGAAGGTTGAAGGCTTTTACTTCCCTGCTGATTTCATAATCCTAGACACTAGGAGGGATGAGGATGAATCCATCATCCTTGGAAGACCCTTCCTAGCCACAGCAAGAGCTGTAATTAATGTTGATAGAGGAGAGTTGATCCTTCATGTGAATGAAGAACGCCTTGTAGTAAAGACTCAAGGTTCTCCATCTGTGACCATGGAGAGTAAGCATGAAGAGCTTCTCCCAATATAGAGTCAAATAGAGCCCCCACATTCAAACTCTAAGTTTGGTGTTGGGAGGCCACAACCAAACTCTAAGTTTGGTGTTGAGAGATCTCAACCATATTCTGATCATCTGTGAGGCTCCATGAGAGCTCACTGTCAAGCTATTGACATTAAAGAAGCGCTTATTGGGAGGTAACCCAATTTTATTTTAATTTTATCTATATTATTTTGTTTTCTTTTAGGATGATGATAATGTGAAGTCACAAAGACAATTACAAAAGTAAAGAAAAGAATCAAAAATAGCACACCCTGGAGGAAGGACTTACTGGCGTTTAAACGCCAGTAAGGGTAGTAAAATGGGCGTGTAAATGCCAAATCTGGTGCCTTTCTGGGAATTTAAATGCCAGAATAGGGCACCAGACTGGCGTTTAGATGCCAGAATAGGAAGGAAAGCTGGCATTTAAACGCGAGAACAGGGCAGCAAACTGGCGTTTAAACGCCATAATTGCACTCAAGGCGTTGTGAACGCCCAATGGGAGCAGGGATGAAGAATTCCTTGGCCCTTCAGGATCTAAGGACCCCACAGGATCCCCACCATCCTCAACTCACTCTCTCTCCTCTTCACACCTTTCTACAAAACTCTTCCCCAAATACCATTTACCAATCACCTCCATATCTCTTCCCTAAATACCCAACTTCACTCCTTCATTTTCACACATCATACACATATTCCCCTCCCCTTGGCCAAACACATACACCCTCCATCTCCTCCATTTTCTTCATCTTCTACATCTTTCCTTCTTCTTTTGCTCGAGGACGAGCAAATATTTTAAGTTTGGTGTGGTAAAAGCATTGCTTTTTATTTTTCCATAACCATTTATGGCACCTAAGGCCAGAGAAACCTCTGAAAAGAGGAAAGGGAAGGCAATTGCTTCCACCTCTGTATCATGGGAGTTGGAGAGATTCATCTCACAAGCCTATCACTAAAAAGGGGATGGAACAAACTAGAGAGCCCATTCATGGCACTCAACAAGAGCATGAGGAAGCCCCTCATCAAGAAATCCCTGAGATGCCTCAAGGGATACATTTTCCTCCACACAACTGTTGGGAGCAACTAAGGATGGAGCAACAAAGGCAAGGAAGAGACATTGAGGAGCTCAAGCACTCCATAGGATTTTCAAGAGGAAGACACCCCCTCACTAAGGTGGACTAATTCCTTAATCTCCTTGTCATTTTTCTGTTTTATGTTGTATGTTCTATCTATGTTTGTGTCTTCACTACATGATCATTAGTGTCTAGTGTCTATGCCTTAAAGCTATATGAATCTTTCACCTCTCTTAAATGAAAAATGTGCTTAAATACAAAAGAACAAGAAGTACTTGGATTTCAAATTTTATCTTGAAACTAGTTTAATTATTTTGATGTGGTGGCAATACTTTTTGTTCTCTGAATGAATGCTTGAACAGTGCATATTTTTAATCTTGTTGTTTATGAATGTTAAAGTTGTTGGCTCTTGAAAGAATGATGAACAAAGAGAAATGTTTTTGATAATCTGAAAAATTGTTAGCTCCAAAATTGTTAGCTCCAATGGTAGGTACAGCAATACTTCTACCATAAAAGTCAGAGGTAGGCATGGTGAAGTCACCAAGGACCCTTCTTGGCTCCTCTTGTGGTTCGGCCATGTCCTCCTTTTCTTGTTCAAAACTTTCTGAAAGGTCTCTTCCAGAGTGTTGTGCTTTAGCTTGTTGTAAACGCCTACTTAGTCTTCTCAGGTTCAGGATCAAGAGTCAAGAGGGGTTCTTTATCCCTGTTCCTGGTCATAAACAAGAAGAAAAGAAAAAGAAAGAAACGAAGAAGACTTTCTATGCCAATAGACAAAAAGCTCCTCCTTAAAGTCAGATGTGAATAGAGAAGAAGAAAGAAAAGAAGTAAAAGAAGTACAAGAAGAATATTTTGAAAATAGGGGATAGAAGTAAATAAGAGAAGATAGAAAAAGTGAAGATGGAAGATGAGAGAGGGTGAGAAGTCGAATAATAGAGATGTGAGAAGAAGAGAAGTATAAATAGAAAAAGTAAATAAGAATTAAAATATTTTTATTTTTATTTATTTATTTATTTAATTTTGAAAATTAATTAATTAATTTAAAAATAATTTAAAGTTTAAATGTTAAATTTTTTAAAATAGAAGAGAGAAAAGAGGAAGAAGTTTTCGAAAATTAAGAGAGATGGGAGTTAGTTATGTAGTTTTGAAAAAGAGGAGAGAGAAGATAAATAATTAATTAAGAAAAAATTTGAAAATAAAATAAGATAAGAGATAAGATAAGAAAAGATTTTGAAATTGAAATTTGAAATTATAAAAAGATAAGATAAGAAATTAAAAATATTTGAAAAGGATTTCATTTTAAAATTTAAAAGAAGAAAAGATAAGATAGAAAAGTTAAGATAAGTTAGGTAAGATAAGATAAGATAAGATAAGAAAGTTAAGAAATGATAAGTTTAATTAAAAAGATTTGAAATAAAAAATTGAAATTTGAAAATTAAATTTTGAATTTTGAAATTTGAAATAAGAAAAGATAAAATTTTGAAAAGGATATGATTTTTGAAAAATATATGATTTTAAAATGATTTGATTTTTAAAATTTAAAACTAAGATAAGATAAAATAAAAATTTTTAAATTAAAATCTGAAATTTTATTAAGAATTTTCGAAAATTAAATTAATTTTAAGATAGAAAAGATTTTTTTTATTTTTGAATTTAATGAGGAGAGAAAAAAAATAAGTAAAAGACACAAAACTTAAAATTTTTAGATCTTGCACCCATATATTTCAAATATTTTGGAGGGAAACACAAAGGGACACCAAACTTAAAAATTTTAAGATCAAAATATAAAAAAGACTCAAGAACACTTTGAAGACTAACAAGAACACTTTGAAGACTAACAAGAACACAAAGAACAAAATTCAAAGACTCAAAGAACTCAAGAACATGAAAAGGACACCAAACTTCAAATTAAAAAAAAAACACAATTTTTCGAAAATTAAAAGAAAAGCAACATGAAAACACCAAACTTAAAGACTTGACACAAGATTTAAACAAAGAAAAATATTTTTGAAAACTTTTTGAAAGGAAGATACCAAAAAATCGAAAATTGCTGTAAGGAATAAAAACAAAGACTCAAAGAAATGAAAATTTACCAAGAACAGAAGCACAAGGCTCTAACTAATAACAAGAATTAAACAAAGAAAACAAAATATTTTTTAAAAACTTTTTTTTTTTAATTTGGAAAAAATTTGAGAAGAAGAAAACAAAAAGACTCAACAAGAACACAAACAAGGACTCAAATAAAAAAAAGAAAGTTACTCTTGCAAAAATAAAAAACAATACCTGATCTAGGGAGCAAGACAATCCGTCAGTTTGTCCAAACTCAACAATCCTCAGCAACGGCGCCAAAAACAAGGTAGCACGATTCCCCACACCTTCGTACTGTTGTACTAGCAAGTGCACTGGGTCGTCCAAGTAATACCTGAGCGAGTAAGGGTCGATCCCATGAGGATTGTGGTTTGAAACAAGCTATGCTTATCTTTCAGGTCTTAGTCAGGCAGAATCAGAAGGTTGTTGATTTTCATTCATAAAGAGAAACTATTTAATGTGGAATAAAGAAAAAGAGGTAGAGAATACTGATAGCAATAGGGTTAAGGATTGGAGTTGCTTTGTCTTTCTGAATTAACTCCGATATTACTGCTCTCTTTGCTTTTGAGTGATTTCTTCAAGGGCAGGCTGTACGTGATTGACACTAGTTTGAGTAGCTGCCAATACTCCTCCAGATCTGAACCCCAGGTTTAGTGTGGATCTATCTCTACTTGAGGGTGAAGCGCGTACAGTCCATTCTCCTTTATGATCCTACTCAAAACACCACAGAGACCCTAATCTCCCCGAAAATCGGCTGAATTGATGTCTCGAGAAGTCCCCAATGAAATCGTGGATTAGCCGTCTGGGAGACGTATATTCAAGCTGTTGGTTCATCACGTCCAGTGAAAGACGCGTTCTGAACCCAAGTACACGTGGGTGTTTGTCAGGCACGTTCATTTTAATGTGATGAATAGAGCTAATTTTTCAGATCATTCTATTCACCACAATGAAGTACAAATATACATCTAAGAATTAATCAAACACGGATCGAAGAGAAATAGTAGTAGTTTTATTAATTCATAGGACTCAGTAGGGCTCCTCCCCTCAACCTAGGAGGTTTGAAAACTTATACTGAAGTAAAAATGCAATGATGAATTCGAAAATAGCATGAAGTCCTCTAATGATTATGAAAAATACACTTTAAATACTAAACAGATGACTAGTAAGGGTAAAATAGTCTTTTTAGTGCTAAAATCCACGTCTGGGGTCCACTTGTTGAGTCTTTGGGCTGATTTTTTATGAGATCAACGTTCTATGAGGTCTCTTGGGCGTGGAATTCCAGCTAGGGAGTCCTCATTGGGCGTATGGATGCTGGTCTCAGGTTTTGGGTGCTGGACGCCTGGAAGGGGGCAAGTAGCTGGCGTTGGATGCCAGTTTTGGGCCTTCTAGTCTGAAGCAAAGTATAAACTATTATATATTTTTGGAAAGCTCCAGAAGTCATCTTTCTATATCCATTGAGAGCGCTCCATTTGGACTTTTGTAGCTCCAAAAAAGCTCTTCTGAATGCAGGTAGGTCAGATCCGGACAGCATCTGCAATGCTTTTTCTATCTTTGAATCAGACTTCTACTCCAACTCCTCAATTTCAGCCAGAAAATATCTGAAATTGTACAAAAATACAAAAAGTCATAGTAGAATCCAAAAATATTATTTTAACACTAAAATCTATAAAAAAACAATAAAAACTAAATAAAAACTACTTAAAACTATATGAAAGTGATGCCAAAAAGCGTATAAAATATCCGCTCATCACAAACTAAGAATTTTCTTAATGAACTAGGTTTTTGAGAAGGTCTTATGTCTAAGGAGTCTATATATATATATATATATATATATATATATATATATATATATATTAGTTTGATATCCTATGATGACTTTACTTGCTCTCTGTTTGCATGTTCTGCATTATGATTTATTGTATGCCTATGTTTGTTTTCCTTTAGAAACTGAAATGAATGATGAATAACTCATGAAAGACCGATAGTGCAACAGGCTTATATGTATATAAATAGTACAGAGTCTAGAGTCTCATAGGTCTATGAGAGGTAACACCTAATTACTGGTAGTTATCTAGACCTGCCAGAAGCTAGGTTGTTAAAAGTTTAGTAGGAGTAAATATATTTTTAATATTCTTATATATCAGTGACATGTAAATTATAAATAAGGTTATATACTCAACTAAAAATAAGATAAGTATAGTCTTCTTAGGTGCCTCAAGATTGTTACAAAATCATATTTCTTATAATCTATTATAGGCAACACATATATTAACTATAATTGCAAATTAAGTTATTTCACATTAAATTACTTATATAATAGTAATCTTGTTTACTGTCATAAATGTTGAATTAAATAAGTCATTATTACTCTTGATTTGGAATTAAATGATAATAAAACCAAAGATACTATTTTATTTGAGATTTAGGGTATAATGGGTGCGACATTTAAATATAAATAGTGAGTTTGAAATTTTAGTCCTCAACACATCAAAGCCGCCTTCATAGCTCTTTTTTCATTAAAGGAGTTGTGATTCAGCCCTATCAGATATACAGAAGGCTTTGGTTAAGAAAGACCAAAGAACCAAACTCTCTCAATTATACTCACAAAATCAGGTACAGTTCCATGCTCTCAAATATTTCTTTCTTAATGATTTAACATGGATGATATTGGGATTAAGAAAACCAAAAATTTCCAACAACTTTGGTAAAGAGGGTAATTTAAAAATTTTAGATAATTTTTTAGGGTTTGAGTAGTTTTGTCAATTGAAACCCATTTTTAAAGATACAAAGTTATTTTTGTTTTTTTTTTGTAAGTGAATTTGTCAACGTTCTAAATATTTATAGGTTAAAATAATTATTTATCCTATGTAATTTGTGAAAAATAGAAAAAAACTAATAGATTTAAAAAATATTACTAATTTTAAATTTATGAAATGAAAAATGAGAGAAATTATTTGGGGCACTAATTTTGATTTACTTTTTTTTTAATTTCAGTAGATAAAATGAGGCACGAATAAAAATTTAGGAGCCAATTTGAATAACTTACAATGATAACACATGGAATTAAACTGACATGTGGATAGACTATGTTATGACACATGACGCTACGTCTTATAACACATACAATTAGGGACGGATGTACGTGTATCATTGTGGGGGCAAGCGCCCTACTACAATTTGAAATTTTTTTTAGTAGTATATGATAATAATATTTATTTGCCCCTATTAAATTATTGAATTTGATCCCACAATAATATTTTATTTAATTTTTGGTACTAGCCAATTTAAAAATGTCATATTAGATGTCATTAGAATGATCAATCACAATTTAAATGAAATTTGTTTGTTTTTTTTCTTACAAATTGACTCGAAATAGTATTATTTATCTTTTTTTGGTATTGGTTTTAATTTTTTTTCCCGTAACAATTACATAACATGAATGTGTAGTATTATTCTATATAAAAAGAGAGATATTTCGATTGTATTGTTAAAAAAGTTACTTAATTTTTTTAAAATATGAAACCTAAATAATAAAATTTTAAATTATATGTTATTATTTAAAGTACTATTTTAGTGTTTTAATTTATAAATTAGATATTTTAAAAACCACTCATGTTATATGCACATAGAAAATAACCACATGTATATATATTGAAATAAAAAATACACATTAAAAATAAATTAAATAATACTGATAAAAACTGTTTTGTGAATCTCTCCTAATTTATGCTTAAGAGTAAAAACATGCTTTTTAGGCCTTAAAATTGATAAATTTAATTCACTTTAATTCCATTCGATTCCTTGATATGTTTGTTAAGTGATTTCAGGATTAAAAGGCAAAGATTGGGTTGAAGGAATGGAGAAAAAGCATGCAAAAATGGAGAATTCATGAAGAAATGGGGATTTGCTGAATTGAAGGCGACGCGCACACGTCACCCCACACGTACGCGTGAGCCAGAAAGCTGTCAGCGACGCGTACGCGTGACAAGCTGCACGTGACCAACTTAAGGGTAATATGCTGGGGGCAATTTCTGAGCCCAAGAAGGCCCAAATGCAACTCATTTATGATGCTTTTGAACCCAAGGATGGCAAGGGATTGGAGGGGGAGACTCATAGTTTAGTTTTTCATCATGTTGTAGGTAGAATTCTAAAGGGAGAAGCTCTCCCTTCTCTCTAGAATTTAGGGTAGTTTAGGTTAAATTCTCTTAAATCCAACTTTTAATTCTTGTTTTGATTTAATTTTTCCTTTCATTTTCTTATTGCTACATCTTTACTCTTCTAGTATTACTTGTCAATTCCTTTATTTAGCTCTCTTTTATGTTGATGAACCATTAGCTCTCTTGTCATTGTTGATTTATTGCTTATGTTAGTTATGGGTTTCATTAATTCTTGCATTTTATGATGTTTACTTTTATTGCACTCTAGGTGTTTGTTAAAATGCTTTTACTAGTTTTTTAGTAATTTTCCTTAATCCTGGCCTAGGCTATGAGAATTGAGTGACCTTGAGTCATTGGGTCTCAATGAATTGGTGATTTGAGAACCCTATGTGGTGAATTTGATAACCATTGACACTAGCCTACTACTAAGTCAATTGGTAGCTAGGTTAGGACTTATGGATTGATGTTGATCCAGCCTATTTAACGTACTTTGAGCTTAAGAGTAGATATTGTACGTACTTAAAGCTTTTAGAAGTAGACTTAATGGGTTGGTCCCTCATAATTGTCAATATATGGTTTATAGACAACGATGGTGATCTCAATTATCTATGTCTAGCCAAGAGTTCTTTTCCTTCCCTTTATTAGTTAATTGTCATTTACTTTCTTGCTTTTATATTTCCTTGCCAGTTACAAATCAAACCCCCTTTGCCCCTCATAGCCAATAATTGATCACTTCATTGCAATTCCTTCTGAGACGACTCGAGGTTTAAATACTTCGGTTAATTTTCATTGGGGTTTGTACTTGTGACAACCAAAGATTTTTTTTTAAATTTGATTTGAGTATTGTTTGTTGGTTGGGAACTATACTATCAACAGGAAATATTTTGTGTGAAATTTCCTAACCGACGAAAATGTTCTTATCAAATTTATGGCGCCATTACCGGGGAATTGCAATGGTGTTATATTATTGGCTATTGTGACTATTGTGAATATGTTTGCCTTTTGCTTATTTGTTAGTTTTTGTGAGCTTCAGGACATTGTCACTTATTTTTGTTAGCATTTGTTTTTTATTTGCTACAATGAATTCTCACCGCCTTGGCTATGAGTTTGGTTCAAATTATGTTGTAAGAAATGGGAGCTACAATGACAACATGCATCAAGGATGGAACAATCAAATATGGGAGGAGCCTCAAAGGATTAATCACCTTCTTGGCAACAACCCTCTCCGGTTTCTTATATGTATAATTCCAATCCTAATGCATATCAATCTAATGGATGTGGTGACCCTCATTGTGGTTGTCAACAACCACAATCATATGCCTATGAACCACCCCCTCAACATGGTTTTAAACCACCTTACTCACAAGCCCTCTACCACCAAACACCTCCATATGACCCTAATTCTTATCCACCATACCAACCACCTTATGAGCCATATGAACCATACATAAAACCACAACAATTCTAAAACAACTACTCCCAAGAACCACCTCCATATACATCATCTCCATACCCTTACCAAGAAGAACCACCTTCCAATTATGATTCCTTTTCCCCAAAAAATGGACCCTCTCTTACACCACCTTCAATGGATGAGTCTCTCCTAAGGCGAGAGCAACAAGAACTTCTAACTAGGTGCCCAAAGCAAGATGAAGAGTTCAAGGAGATAGAAGCCAATATTGCTATTGTGATGGAAGCCGTTAGCAACATGGTCTCCTCCCGCCTAAGCCTATGCGATCAAGGCACTCCCATTATTGAATGTGGAAAAGCAATCAAGGAGCATAGTGAGGGAGTGAGTTTGGAGCTTCAAGGTTGAGAAGAGGAATTGAAGCAAGCATTGCCACAAGGGGAGAAAGTTGAGACAATTAAGCTGGAAGAAGTGGTTGAAGATCTAGGAGATGTTAGAAGTCCATGGGAATGTAGAATCATAGAGCCCTCTTCCAAGATGCTTGACATTGATGTTGAGGAGGGTGCGTAACCCCCAAGGCATATCATGGTTGAAGACTTTGAAGAGGTTGATCAAGAGATAGATTCAATCATTGAGGAGTTACTATCTACAATTGAATCCTCTCCCACTGGGCTTGACATTGAGATTAAAAAAGAAGATATCTCACCTCCCATATCCTTGGTAAGCAATGAAGAAAAAATTGAATTGGAAGGAAGCTACCAAGAGGAAGAGGTTGAGCAATAAGTAAGCTCCATTATTAAAGATGATTCCACACCAACCAATGTGTGTTTTGGAATTGTTGAACCTCTATCATTGTGTTATGAAGAATTGAGCAATGAGGGGTGTATAGAAGAAGTTGGTGAGTAAAAAATTGAAATTGAGGTAGCTTGCAAAGAGGTGGAAGTTGCAAGGAAAGAGCATAAGGGAATGGATCTCACATTGGCTAAGTGTGGGGAGGTCTCCCTTCCTAAGTCACCATCATCCAACACAACATTCAAGTGGGTATAATTCTTATCCCTAAGCTTTATTTTCTCACTTGAATATGGTTTAATTGAAAATGATGGTCAACTTAGAGCTTTTTGTGGAGTTAAGAGTAGGAGAGAATTGTGTAGTGGTTGGAAAATCAATGTTAGGCTCATTAAGGTTGAACCCTTAAGGCATAAATACCATGGTTGGAGGAATGTTAAATTGTATGGGTCTAGGAGGAGAATTTGGTGCCCTAAGGAGAATTCTATGTACCCACCACCCGGATGGAACAATGACGACCAATTAGAGGATGTGTGTGAAAATAAGATATGGGATCCCGGATCACAACATGAAGACCAATTTTGGAAGCTCATATCTTGGGAAGAACCTTACCCAAGCTTAGTGAAGATGGTTGGAAATCCTGACAACCGTTTGAGGAGCAAGCATTCTTTGAGGTTCAAGGATGAATACAAGCATAAACCACCTTGACAAAGAGCCTCCCAAATGTCCAACTTAAGGACATAAACTAAAAGTGCTAGGTGGGAGACACCCACCAAGGTAAACTCTTTCCATTCTCTTGTAAATATAATCAATGAATGAATTGAGTTGTCATTATAGGTAGTTTTTCTTATTTTCTATACTCTTATACATTTTGCTTTTATTGATAGGTTGTTTGTTAAACTCATCTTTTGATTAGAATAGTTGTTGTTAAGTTGTATCTTACTTGAAGTGTAAGTTTTATTTGTTTTGTATTTGAAAATTTTCCAAAAACTAAAAAGATTTATTGTTAAATTTAAATTTTGATTGTCTTAAAATTCTTGTAGATCAGGAGTGTGCCCTGTTTTTGTTTTCATATGTAAAAACAAAACAAAACAAAACAAAACAAAGTGGGGAGCCACGTGTAAGCATCGCCGACATCACCTGAACTTTCTGCGTTCCATGCGTCGCTTTCCGTGCCCTGTTTTCTTTCTCCCTTCTTTTCTTCTTTTCTCTCTTCTTTCTTCTTTCTCTTTTTTCTTCTTCTTCCCTCCTTTCTTCTTCGTTCTTCTTCCTTTCTTACTTTCTCTCTTCCTCTCTTTTCAAATTTCCACTTCTCATTTTTCTTATTTTTCATTTTCTTTCATATGTTGCATTTGCATACTATCATCCATTGCATTTTAATTTTGTTCTCATAACTTGTTTATAGTTTCTTTTCTAAATTTCTTATTTTAATAATGGTGTTGAATTCTGTTACTCAATTGTTGAGAATTTCTTGGTTAATCTTGGTGCTTCTTGACTTGTTTGATATTGTTGGGTGATGAAACTTTTAAATCAATGCTTAATCTTTGATGACTCTTGCATCCTTTGTGCATTGATATGAACTTGCATGTCTTTCATGACCCACTCTTTTCTATTCGAACTTGATGCTTTTGAGTGCTCTTCATGCTTTGACTCTACTCTTGCATCAAGTGTTAATTAATATGCCATTCGCTTATATTGCTTTCTCACCTACATGCGTAGCTAACATGTAGTGAAAACCTTACCCTTATTTGGCATTAGCCCCCGCCTATGTTCTATTGCTTTGATATCTTTGTTGTAAGCTTAATTTTTTTTCTTTTTCTTTCCTTTTAGGTTGGCCACCAAGAAGGAACGGAATAGAAAGGCTTCTAAATGGAGCAACAAACAAGTTCATCCGCATAACCTTTTGAAGGAGCTCATCACTTGTAGCAACCCATCCACATTGCTCTTCTTTGCATGCACCGAGGACGGTGCAATCTTCAAAGTGTAGGGAGGTCGTTCAATCGATCTCAGTGGGTAACAATTTTCTTTTTTCAACACCAATGTTAGCTAGTTGTTGCACTGCATGATAGGTTGCATGATAGTTAGAATTTGTACATATTTTTACCACTTCTTTTTTATGTTAGGACTATTTGGTTAGAGTGATGATTTCTTTCCCAAGAAAACTATTTTTAGGGCACCTACCAATTTGAAAAAAAGAATTCTGTTGAACTTGCTTGGAAGAATTTACTTTGGAACATGGTTTTTGAACTAAGAACACAAGCTTGTGAGTTTTGAGCCCAATTGTGTGGTTACATCTTATAACCACTTATTTTCATTCTTGTGTGCCTTGTTCTCTTTTTATGATTGTAATCTTTGATGTGTTTGATTCTTTATGTCCATTACTCCATGTATACATGCATTTATATAATTGAGGCCATCAATTCATTTAGCTCACTTACCCAAATAGCCTACCTTTTATAAACCATTGTTAGCCAATTTTGAGCCTATCACTACCCCTAAGTGAAAAAGAATACATGTTTCTTAATTTGGATCTTTAATTTGCTTAGGCTAGTGAGGGTGTGTATCAATTGAGTATGAAAAACTTGGGACATTGGTTGAGGTAAAAGCGTATTTTGTATTTTTTTTGAAATTTTTGGGGAATTGGGTACATACTCATTGATGCAATTGCATATTTGTTATATTAGCTAGTTAGTTTAGTTGGTTTTAGCTTACTTTCACTCATTTTCTCTAAATAAACAAGTCCTTTTATGAGTTTTATCTCCATGCATGAGAATACCAATGAACATGTGATTCTAGCCAAATTCATGCAAATGATTTAAGGAATGCATATATGAATGAGTATGAATAAATCTCATGAAATTTATTGCATGAATTGGCAAGACTTTGAAGCTATTTCCCTTGTTGATGATAGGTGATGAAACAAGGATGCATGGAAGCAAGAATGATGCAAGCTGGGCAAGAAGTTGGCGTTGCCAACTTGGACATAAGGGGCGTTGTTCTTGGCAACGCCAGGAAGAGGAGTTGGCGTTGCCAACTTGGAGGATAAGGGGCGTTGTTCTTGGCAACGCCAGGAAGAGGAGTTGGCGCTGCCAACTTGGGAACATGGTGCGTTTTTATGGACAACGCCACACACAAGCAAGGCAAGCTTGGCCCTGGAAGAAGCAAAGTTGGCATTGCCAACTTGAGGAGGGCGTTGCCAACACCACACACAACCACGCCAAGCAAGCTTGGCAACCCTGGAAGCAAAGTTGGCGTTGCCAACTCTAGAAGGGCGTTGCCAACGCCACACACAAGCAAGTTTGGCCCTGGAGGAAGACAAGAAGCAAATTTGGCGTTGCCAACTTGAGAGTGGCGTTGCCAACGCCACACACAAGCAATTTTGGCACCAAAGAGGAGCTCGAGCACGTTGTTGAAGCTAGGAAGCATTGGAGTGTTTGGCAACAACGCCAGGAATGGTTGCTTGGCTAGGCACCAAGTCTTGGTGCCAACCAAGTTGCCAACGCCCATTGGCCTTGCCAACCAAGTTGCTAACGCCCACAAGCCGTGCCAACCAAGTTGCTAACGCCCACAAGCATGCCATGCACGTTGCCAACGCCCATTGGCCTTGCCATGCACGTTGCCAACGCCAGGAAGCAAGCATGGAGCCTTGAGAAAGGCTCGAGCACGTTGCCAACGTGCTAAAGAGAAGGAGTTATTCACAACAACGCCAGGAAATTGTGGTGCACGTTGCTAACTTGAAATGTATGGGCGTTATTCACAACAACTCCAACAAGGCAGCCTGACCATGTCCTCTTCAATGGAAGATATCTTGAGCTACAGAGATCCAAATTGAGTGCTTCCAGTTGCACTGGAAAGCTGACATTCAGAGCTTTCCAACCATATATAATAGTCTATGGTGAAGCACAAAATTGAAGCCAAACCAGAGTCATCTTTAGGCCCTAAAAACAAGAACATGAAGTGAAATTCAAGAAGGCTAGAGATTAGCCTAGGAGTGTGGCTCGAGCACGTTGCCAACGTGCTAGATAGGGGGCGTGTTTTGCAACAACGCCAGCCCCAAGCCCTTGCCTTGGGAGAGTAAGGCACGAGCACGTTGCCAACTTGGGGTTTAAGGTGCGTTTTTGGCAACAACTTGGCAACAACTTGGCAGCTTGACCTTACCTTCTTTGAGGAACCATAACTTGAGCTAGGAAAGTCCAATTGAGGTGATTCCAGTGGCATTAGAAAATAGACATCAAGAGCTTTCCAATGATGTATAATAGTCCATATTGAGGCTGAAGGTTGACACTCAAATTCTGGGCTACATTTAGCATGAAAGTAGAGCCAAGAAGAGGAAAAGCAAGTTGTTGGCAACAACTTGGGCTAGCAACGCCCAAGTCTCATACTTCACTACCAGGAAAATGTCTTGCACGTTGCCAACGTGCATTTGGCCTGGAGTTAGTGCCAATAACGCCAAGCCAATGGGCCAGAAACATGATGAATGAACTCTTCCATTCCAAGTCTAGCAACACTTCCAATTGAGCCAAGAATTCAACAATGAGAAAGCCCACATTGCTAACCCAAATTGAAGATCTCTGAAGAGTTTTAGGAGTAGTATAAATAGAAGAGATTGATGTACTTGTAGGGGACTTTTGGACTTTTGAATACTTTTTAACACTTAGAATTTTTAGCACTTTTACTTAGCTTATTGTTAGAACTTCCGGGTACTCTCCCGGAAAGCTCATCTTTGGTTTTCTATTGGAATTTTTCTTCTTCATCTTCAAGTTTTAAGCACTTCATTCTTCTTCTTCTTCTTCTTTTATACTTAGTTAATTTTTGTTCATGGCAATTGTTGTTGAAATTGGAGCAATGACTCACTAAACCCCACTTTCATTAGGGGGAGGAGCTCTGTTTGTTGGAATGAATTGGTGAACCCATTTTCTCCTCCTCAATTCTAGTGGTTGATCTAAAGAGGAAACTCTTGATCTTCAAAGATTCAACCACCATCGAGAGAGGGGTTAATCTATATGAATTATGTGGTGAGTTTGAGGAATGAGCCACATAATTCAGTTTAGAGTCATCCTTTCATGATTTCTTTAATCAATATACCTTGGTTAGTATGTGAGATGTAACTCTCCTTGGTTGAGATTATAGGAATTGTGTGGCTGGATAGATTTGAGCTTCATCTCTTCTCATGAACAATTAGATCACGAGAGTGGCAGTTGGTTATGTTGAGAGAGATTGAATCACCAAGAGATTGGGATTCAATCACCCACTTGCCATAGATCTATACCCATGATTGAGAAGGATTTGACTAACATCAATTCATGAAAACTAACATCTCTAATCCCTAATGATCCTCTCTATCATTAATTCTCATTTCTCTTGCTCTAGTTATTTGATTACCCATTTCCCAATCCCTTTCTACATTCTGTCTATTTACTACTCTTGTTATTTACATTCTGTTCATCTACTTCTTGCCATTTACTTTTGTGTTCTTTAAATTTCTGCACCCTTTAATTCCTTGCCATTTATCTTTGATGTTATGTAAGTTTCTTGCAATTTAAGTTTCAGTTATTTACTTCCATTTTATTTCTATATTCTTGTTCTTAACTGCCATTTAAATTCCTGTCATTATGTTCAAAAGTCACATTGCTCATAAAATCAAAAATCATGTTCGCTTGACTAAACTTACCAATTAACTAAAGTTGCTTAATCTACCAATCCTCGTGGGATCGACGTCACTCTTTGTGAGTCTTATTACTTGATACGACCCGGTATACTTGCCGGTTGTACGTAGAATTCTAATTTTTACGTATCAAGTTTTTGGCGCCGTTGCCGGGGATTGGAAAGATTGACAATGATTAAGTGAAAGGTGGTTTAGATTAAGCATTTTCTTTGTGTTTTTGTTAAGCCCACTAACTGTTTGATACTTTGTTTCACTAACCCCAATTTCACTCTAGTTTTAGAGTGTCTCACTTGTGATTTTGGTTTTGTTTGTGTATGTCAGGAGCTAGTAGACGTAATATTGAGGACGAGAGAACCCTCCGAAGGATAAGGAGAGCAGAAAGAGGAAAGTTCATAGTTGGTGAAGAAGGGTCAGAGGAATCAGAGGGAGAAGATCAAGTCATGGAGGATGAGATGCAAAATCCTCCTGGAGGGGTCAACAATAATGGTGGACAAGCTAGAAGGGTGTTATCCTCGTATACCATCCCTGACCCAAGACATTGTGGAAGCAGTATTGCTACACCAAATGTTCAGGCCAATAACTTTGAGTTAAAACCTCAGCTCATCACTTTGGTACAGAACAATTGCTCTTATGGAGGGGGACCTCTTGAAGACCCAAATCAACATCTCTCTGTTTTTCTGAGGATATGCAATACAGTGAAGACAAATGGAGTGCATCCAGATGTCTACAAGTTGTTGCTATTTCCATTTTCTTTGAGGGATAAAGCCACTCAATGGCTAGAATCATTCCCCAAGGAAAGCCTCAATGATTGGAATGAAGTGATGAGCAAATTTCTAGCAAAGTTCTACCCACCTCAAAAGATCATCAAGTTGAAGACAGAGGTTCAGACTTTTAGGCAAATGGAAGGGGAGTCATTGTATGAAGCCTGGGAAAGGTATAAAGCACTAATGAGAAGATGTCCCCCTGACATGTTTAGTGATTGGGTTAAGCTCCAAAACTTCTATGAAGGCTTAAGCTTCGAAGCAAGGAAGGGACTAGATTACTCATCAGGAGGATCACTCAACATGATGAAAACTGCCGAGGAGGCCCAAGACCTCATTGAGATTGTGGCAAACAATCAATATTATTACTCATCAGAGAGGCAGCACAATCCGACCCCAAAGAAAGGTGTAATGGAGCTTGAAGGTGTTGATGCTATCTTGGCACAAAATAAGTTAATGCACCAACAAATCCAACAACAAATGGAAATGATAACAAAGAGAATGGATGGTTTCCAGCTAGCATTAGTGAACACAACAAATCAACCATCACTTGAATGGAGCCAAGGTGAAGGGACCACTGTTGAACAGCCACAAGAACAAGTCCAGTACATGCAGAATACTTCAAATTCTCAGGACGAATTTCATGGTGATACATACAACTCCTCTTGGAAAAATCATCCCAATCTAAGGTGGGGTGAAAACCATTGGCAAAAGAACAACAGCCACAACCACATCCGTAACACAAATAACCAAAATCACCATGCCACTAACACTAACCAATATAGAAAAACACAAAACACATATCAACCACCCCATCATAATTCACAAACTCACCAAAATAACTTCTCTGCACCATCATCCAACTCACAAAATTTCCACACTAATCCACCCAACAACTTCCAACAACAATCAACCCCCATCATACCCCCAATTGACCATCATGAAACTAGAATCTCAAGTCTTGAAGCAACCTTGCAAGCACTTGCTCAAACCACTCAAGCCTTAGCTAAGGGACACAAGGAACATGAGGTCATCATGAAGAATATTGAGAGACAAGTGGGACAATTAGCCAAACAAGCTGAACGGCCAACCAATGTTCTTCCAAGTGATACGATACCCAACCCAAGAGACACAGAAAAAGCCATAAAATGGGAGGAGTGTAAAGCAATCACCCTGAGAAGTGGGAAGAAAGTGGAGACAGAAGCCATCACTCAGGAAGAGCACATCAAAGAAGGCTTAAAAGAAGAGGTGAAGGAACAAAAGCAGGAGCAAGAAACCTATACACAAAGTGATAAATTAGCTAAGAAGGAGACAGTGAAAGCATACCAACCAATGCTCCCATACCCTCAAAGGTTTAAAGAAGAGAACAAAGAGAAGCAATATTCCAAATTCTTGGAAATATTCAAGACACTACACATCAACATCCCTTTCATTGAAGCACTTGAACAGATGCCCCTATATGCTAAGTTCATGAAGGAATTGTTGACAAAGAAAAGATCCTTGAAAGAGGGACAAACGGTTATGATGACCAGGGAGTGTAGTGCCATCATCCAGAAAAAGTTGCCAAAGAAGAAGAAAGACCCAGGGAGCTTTCACATCCCCTGCACAATAGGCAACATGATGATTGAGAGAGCATTTTGTGATCTTGGTGCAAGCATAAATCTGATGCCTCTATCTTTGATGAGGAAGCTTCAGATTCATGAATTGAAACCTACAAAGATAGCCCTTCAAATGGCGGATAAATCTATTCAGCAAGCACTCAGAGTTGTAGAGAATGTATTAGTAAAGGTGGACAAATTTTTCCTCCCAGTTGACTTTGTCATCCTAGACATAGAGGAAGATGACAACACTCCCATTATTCTAGGGAGGCCCTTTTTAGCTACGGCCAGGGCATTGATAGATGTCGAAAAAGGAGAATTAATGCTAAGGGTGCACGATGAGCATATAGTGTTCCATGTGTTCAAGAATTTGCAAGACTCTACCCAAGAGGAAGAGTGTATGAAGATTGATTCCATAGATCCAAACTTGAAAGAGGCACTTCCAAGCTCATGCTGGAAAGAAAATGAAGAAGTGGAGGTGCTGCAACAAGCTCAAAGAATAGAGGAGAAGCTGCAATCAAAGTCAGCATTTAAGATTCATAGCAAGGACCGTCCAAAAATTGAGACCCCAAAACCTGGACTATCTCCTGGAAAAGAAGAGAGTCCCAAGAAGAAAATGCCAAGAGGATGGAGAAACAAGAAAATCTCCACTGAAGACTTCTCACCAGGGGATAAAGTGATGCTAACTTACCAACCAATAGAGACATCTCCACACTTTTCTGGATACTACACAGTGAACAAAATCCTCTCACTTGAACATGTGGAAATCATCAAGAATGATACTGGAAGGAAGCTCACGGTGAGAGGGGAAGGATTAAGGCACTATGATCATCATCCGCCCTAAAGAGGGACAACCGTCAAGCTAATGACGATAAAAAAGCGCTTGTTGGGAGGCAACCCAACCAAAGGTAGTCTTCTTTTCTTAGTTAATTCAATAAAAGAGTTAAGTATATTTATCTGCATTGCAAGGAGCTAAGTTTGGTATTACACACCAACAGAATTCAAAGGTGAATGTGAGGTGCTAAGTTTGGTGTTCCACCAAAAAGTTTCATTAAATACACATTTTAACCCTTTGCATGATTAGTCACTAGCTCCAAACAATCAGAAAAACTACTTAACAATTGCTACTTTTAATTTAGATTTTGTTTCCTTAATAGAAGCACTTGATGTTTCTTACATGTATTCATTCCACTGCATATAAAAGTAAGCAAGGAACTAAGTTTGGTGTCCCCACACCAACTTATGTCTAGAAGATCACAAGCATACATGCATGCTAACCATCTCTCAAGTGCTTGGGGACAAGCAACTTTCAAAGTTCATTGTAGGCGATCACTTCAATCTTGAAAAGGATCAAGCATCATCAACCAAAGAGACAAAGAGGGATATAAAGACCAACAATGATGATGATAAGGAGTAAAGCAAGTAAACTCCAAAAGGTTGTATTGTTGAGTGATTGTCTTGTATTCAAACTACTATGATTGAAAGTGATATTGTACCCCTGTTTGTCTGCTTAGTATAACTTCTTTGTAGTTCAATAACTAAGATGTTTGATATATCATAACACCATACTCTTGAAATTGCTTGCACTCAATACCTATGAAAATGCAAACAGAGAACATTTCTTTGAAAAGAATGATTAAGGAGTCAAAAATCTATTTTGAGGCAAGCAAAAGATTAAGAGAAGTGGTGGTTCTAGTTGTATGATTGTGTATTGAGGTTACATGTTTGTGAAAACTTGCATGGGAGCTCATAGGCAGGAAATAGAGTTCAAAGAAGTATTATGGAGATTCTCAAACACTTATTGATCCAAGAAGCAGCAAAAAAAAAAAAAAACAAAAGAAGATGGCAAAAGGCTCTGAGCATCAATTACTAGGAAGAAAAGGAAGGAAATGAAAACTCAAAGAGTTACTATCCTAGTTAAATGCTTATGGTAGAATTGTGTCAAAGAGAGAGGCTTGAGCAAGTAAATCCTAAGGGGTGTTTCAACACCTAATACCTTAAAACCAACTGGTTTGGGAGTATTGATTGAAAGCTTATCTAAAGAGCCGCTTTGAGACATGACACTTAGAGTCAAGGCCAAGACACATAGACTATGAGCTGTTTCAAGGTGATTACCTATATAGAGATTTCCATGATATCATTTGAATGAAAGTCCTAAGATCTAAGACTTCCAAAATGTAAGGACTGATAAGCACTGGGACCCTTGCATGAACACATAATTCAGAGTTCACCCCACTATCACTTAATCACTTCACTCACCAAGGTATTACAAGCTATTCATCAACTCATTCCAATTAAAAGAAATCTTTGTGCATAATTCTTTTGTTGCTTGAGGACAAGCAAGGTTTAAGTTTGGTGTTGTGATGCAATTGCATATTTGTTATATTAGCTAGTTAGTTTAGTTGGTTTTAGCTTACTTTCACTCATTTTCTCTAAATAAACAAGTCCTTTTATGAGTTTTATCTCCATGCATGAGAATACCAATGAACATGTGATTCTAGCCAAATTCATGCAAATGATTTAAGGAATGCATATATGAATGAGTATGAATAAATCTCATGAAATTTATTGCATGAATTGGCAAGACTTTGAAGCTATTTCCCTTGTTGATGATAGGTGATGAAACAAGGATGCATGGAAGCAAGAATGATGCAAGCTGGGCAAGAAGTTGGCGTTGCCAACTTGGACATAAGGGGCGTTGTTCTTGGCAACGCCAGGAAGAGGAGTTGGCGTTGCCAACTTGGAGGATAAGGGGCGTTGTTCTTGGCAACGCCAGGAAGAGGAGTTGGCGCTGCCAACTTGGGAACATGGTGCGTTTTTATGGACAACGCCACACACAAGCAAGGCAAGCTTGGCCCTGGAAGAAGCAAAGTTGGCGTTGCCAACTCTAGAAGGGCGTTGCCAACGCCACACACAAGCAAGTTTGGCCCTGGAGGAAGACAAGAAGCAAAGTTGGCGTTGCCAACTTGAGAGTGGCGTTGCCAATGCCACACACAAGCAATTTTGGCACCAAAGAGGAGCTCGAGCACGTTGTTGAAGCTAGGAAGCATTGGAGTGTTTGGCAACAACGCCAGGAATGGTTGCTTGGCTAGGCACCAAGTCTTGGTGCCAACCAAGTTGCCAACGCCCATTGGCCTTGCCATGCACGTTGCCAACGCCCATTGGCCTTGCCAACCAAGTTGCTAACGCCCACAAGCCGTGCCAACCAAGTTGCTAACGCCCACAAGCATGCCATGCACGTTGCCAACGCCCATTGCCTTGCCATGCACGTTGCCAACGCCAGGAAGCAAGCATGGAGCCTTGAGAAAGGCTCGAGCACGTTGCCAACGTGCTAAAGAGAAGGAGTTATTCACAACAACGCCAGGAAATTGTGGTGCACGTTGCTAACTTGAAATGTATGGGCGTTATTCACAACAACTCCAACAAGGCAGCCTGACCATGTCCTCTTCAATGGAAGATATCTTGAGCTACAGAGATCCAAATTGAGTGCTTCCAGTTGCATTGGAAAGCTGACATTCAGAGCTTTCCAACCATATATAATAGTCTATGGTGAAGCACAAAATTGAAGCCAAACCAGAGTCATCTTTAGGCCCTAAAAACAAGAACATGAAGTGAAATTCAAGAAGGCTAGAGATTAGCCTAGGAGTGTGGCTCGAGCACGTTGCCAACGTACTAGATAGGGGGCGTGTTTTGCAACAACGCCAGCCCCAAGCCCTTGCCTTGGGAGAGTAAGGCACGAGCACGTTGCCAACTTGGGGTTTAAGGTGCGTTTTTGGCAACAACTTGGCAACAACTTGGCAGCTTGACCTTACCTTCTTTGAGGAACCATAACTTGAGCTAGGAAAGTCCAATTGAGGTGATTCCAGTGGCATTAGAAAATAGACATCAAGAGCTTTCCAATGATGTATAATAGTCCATATTGAGGCCGAAGGTTGACACTCAAATTCTGGGCTACATTTAGCATGAAAGTAGAGCCAAGAAGAGGAAAAGCAAGTTGTTGGCAACAACTTGGGCTAGCAACGCCCAAGTCTCATACTTCACTACCAGGAAAATGTCTTGCACGTTGCCAACGTGCATTTGGCCTGGAGTTAGTGCCAATAATTCCAAGCCAATGGGCCAGAAACATGATGAATGAACTCTTCCATTCCAAGTCTAGCAACACTTCCAATTGAGCCAAGAATTCAACAATGAGAAAGCCCACATTGCTAACCCAAATTGAAGATCTCTGAAGAGTTTTAGGAGTAGTATAAATAGAAGAGATTGATGTACTTGTAGGGGACTTTTGGACTTTTGAATACTTTTTAACACTTAGAATTTTTAGCACTTTTACTTAGCTTATTGTTAGAACTTCCGGGTACTCTCCCGGAAAGCTCATCTTTGGTTTTCTATTGGAATTTTTCTTCTTCATCTTCAAGTTTTAAGCACTTCATTCTTCTTCTTCTTCTTCTTTTATACTTAGTTAATTTTTGTTCATGGCAATTGTTGTTGAAATTGGAGCAATGACTCACTAAACCCCACTTTCATTACGGGGAGGAGCTCTGTTTGTTGGAATGAATTGGTGAACCCATTTTCTCCTCCTCAATTCTAGTGGTTGATCTAAAGAGGAAACTCTTGATCTTCAAAGATTCAACCACCATCGAGAGAGGGGTTAATCTATATGAATTATGTGGTGAGTTTGAGGAATGAGCCACATAATTCAATTTAGAGTCATCCTTTCATGATTTCTTTAATCAATATACCTTGGTTAGTATGTGAGATGTAACTCTCCTTGGTTGAGATTATAGGAATTGTGTGGCTGGATAGATTTGAGCTTCATCTCTTCTCATGAACAATTAGATCATGAGAGTGGCAGTTGGTTATGTTGAGAGAGATTGAATCACCAAGAGATTGGAATTCAATCACCCACTTGCCATAGATCTATACCCATGATTGAGAAGGATTTGACTAACATCAATTCATGAAAACTAACATCTCTAATCCCTAATGATCCTCTCTATCATTAATTCTCATTTCTCTTGCTCTAGTTATTTGATTACCCATTTCCCAATCCCTTTCTACATTCTGTCTATTTACTACTCTTGTTATTTACATTCTGTTCATCTACTTCTTGCCATTTACTTTTGTGTTCTTTAAATTTCTGCACCCTTTAATTCCTTGCCATTTATCTTTGATGTTATGTAAGTTTCTTGCAATTTAAGTTTCAGTTATTTACTTCCATTTTATTTCTATATTCTTGTTCTTAACTGCCATTTAAATTCCTGTCATTATGTTCAAAAGTCACATTGCTCATAAAATCAAAAATCATGTTCGCTTGACTAAACTTACCAATTAACTAAAGTTGCTTAATCTACCAATCCTCGTGGGATTGACCTCACTCTTTGTGAGTCTTATTACTTGATACGACCCGGTATACTTGCCGGTTGTACGTAGAATTCTAATTTTTACGTATCACTCATACATTAAATATGTAAAACCATATGCATTGATACGTTTGTATATACTTTAGAAAAAAATAAAAAAATAGAAAAGAATATATATATATATATATAAATTACAATAAAAAGGGGACAAAAATGCCCCAAAGTAAAGTAACAATAACAATGCATATGGAATGTGAATTAAAGAGAATGTATGAGTTTGTGGAAAAAAGGTGGGAATCATGGGTAGCCAGGTATTGTATTAGAATTGTATAGGTTGTTATATGTTTTTGGTGAGAGCTTACGTTAATCAAAGATTCAAATTTCAAGGTCACTTGACCATATGCATCCTTACCTTGACCCTAGGCCTATTACAACCTATGAATAAGTCCTCATGATAAATGTATGCATGCATTGAATAATTGTTGATTGTTAGATGAAAAATAAATCTTGAAAAGCATGATTAGAAGAGAATTGAGTGATCAACCCTATACACTTGAAAGGCTAGAGCGGATACACTTCCGATGAGGGTTTGATGCTCAATTCCTTGTTTCCGGCTTTCATGAGCTTCCTTCTTGCAAGTTTGTTTACACTTCATTTCTATATTTGAATTGGTGGGATTCATGAGTTATCATGCTACTTAGCCCTACTTGTTGATATATTCTTGGAGATTGATTTCCAACAAGCTTCGGTAAGGAGGGTAATTTAAAAATTTTAGATAATTTTTTAGGGTTTGTGTAGTTTTGTCAATTGAAACCCATCTTTTATGGATACAAAGTTATTTTTGTTTTCTTTGTAAGTGAATTTGTCCACGTTCTAAATATTTATAGGTTAAAATAATTATTTATCCTATGTAATATGTGAAAAATAGAAAAAAAAAACTAATTGATTTAAAAAATATTACTAATTTTAAATTTATGAAATGAAAAATGAGAGAAATTATTTGTAGCACTAATTTTGATTTACTTTTTTTTTAATTTCATTAGCTAAAATAAGTCACGAATAAAAATTTAGGAGCCAATTTAAATCACTTACAATGATAACACATGGAATTAAATTGACATGTGGATAGACTATGTTATGACATGTGACACTATGTCTTATAAACATACAATTAGGGACGGATGTACGTGTCTCATTGTGGGGACAAGCATCCCACTACAATTTGAAATTTTTTTAGTAGTATATGATAATAATATTTATTTGTCCCTATTAAATTATTGAATTTGACCCCACAATAATATTTTTTTAAATTTTTGATACTAGCCAATTTAAAAATGTTATATTGGATGTCATTAGAATGATCAATTCACAATTTAAATGAAATTTGTATCTTTTTTTTTCTTAGAAATCGACTCGAAATAGTATTATTTATCTTTTTTTATATTAGTTTTAATTTTTTTCCCGTAACAATTACATAACATGAATGTGTAGTATTATTCTATATAAAAAGAGAGATATTTCGATTGTATTGTTAAAAAAAGTTACTTAATTTTTTTAAAATATGAAACCTAAATAATAAAATTTTAAATTATATGTTATTATTTAAAGTACTATTTTAGTGTTTTAATTTATAAATTAGATATTTTAAAAACTAATCATGTTATATGTACAAGGAAAATAACCACATGTATATATATTGAAATAAAAAATACACATTAAAAATAAATTAAACAATACTGATAAACCCAATTTTGTGGTTTATCTTGTGCTTAATTTGGGGGATTCTATCACCTTTTCTCACATTTATTCAATAAAATAGCATGGTTTTGTGAATTTCTCCTAATTTATGCTTAAGAGTAAAAACATGTGTTTAGGCCTTAAAATTGATAAATTTAATTCACTTTAATTCCATTCGATACCTTGATATGTTTGTTAAGTGATTTAAGGCAAAGATTGGGTTTAAAGAATGGAGAAAAAGCATGCGAGAATGGAGAATTCATAAAGAAATGAGAATTCGCTGAACTGAAAACCATGCGCACGTGTCACCCCACGCGTACGCGTGAGATGCAGATTCGCCAGCGACGCGTACGTGTCACCCCACGCATACGTGTGACCCGAAAAGTTGTCTGCGATGCGTACGCGTGACCCATGCATACGCGTGACAAGCTGCACATGACCAACTTAAGGACCCTAAACACAAAACACAAAATCCAAAACCCTAAACCCTAAACCATGAACCGTAAACCATAAACCATAAACCCTGAACCATAAAACCAAAACCCTAAATCATAAACCCTAAACCCAAAACCCTAAACCTAAACCATAAACCCAAAACCATCAACCATAAATCATAAATCCTCAACCATAAACCCAAAGCCCAAAACCATAAATCATAAACCCTGAATCCTAAACCCGTTTAAACCTTAAACCCTAAACTATAATCCATAAACCCTAAACCCAAAACCCTAAACCCTAAACCATAAACCATAAACCATAAACCATAAACCATAAACCATAGACCCTAATCCCTAAACCATAAAACCTAAATCCTAAACCCTAAACCACAAATAATAAACCATAAAACCTAAACCCTAAACCCTAAATCCAAAACCCTAAACCATAATCCTTAAACCATAAATGCTAAATCCTAAATCCTAAACCCTAAACCCTAAACAAAAAACCCCAAACACTAAAATCCAAACTATAAACCAATAATCATAAACCCTAAACCCTAATCCCTAAACCCCAATCCCTAAACTCCAAACCCTAAATCCCAAACCCTAAACCTAAACCATAAGTCCGAAACAATAAACCGTAAACCCTGATCCATAAACAATAAACCCTAAGACCCAAACCCAAAATGTAAAACCCTAAACAACAAACCCTAAACCATAAACCCTAAACCCCTAAACCCTAAACCATAAAACATAAACAATAAAACCTAAACCCTAAACCTTAAACACTAAATCCCAAACCACAAACCCTAAATTCTAAATCCTAAACCACAAACCACAAACCCTAAACCCCAAACCCTAAATCCCAAACCCTAAACCACAAACACCAAATCTTAAAGCACAAATACTAAACCCTAAACCCTAAACCCGAAGCCATAAGCACCAAACCCAAAACCCTAAATCCTAAACCATAAACCCTAAATCCTACACCCTAAACCATAAACCCAAAACCCTAAACACTAAACCACAACCTACATAGACAAAAGCCTAAACCATAAACCCTAAACCATAAACCCTTACCATAAACCCTAAACCAAAAACCCTAATCCCTAAACCCTAAACCATAAAACATAAACCCTAAACCTTAAAACTTAAACCCAAAATCTTAAACCCTAATTTATAAACCCTAAACGCTAAACCGAAAACCCTAAACCGTAAACCCTACACCCAAAACACTAAACCCTAAATCCTAAACCATAAACCTTAAATCCTTAATACAAAACCCTAAACCCTAATCCCTAAACCCCAATCCCTAAACTCCAAACCCTAAATTCCAAACTCTAAACCCTAAACCATAAGTCCGAAACAATAAACCGTAAACCCTAATCCATAAACAATAAACCCTAAGACCCAAACCCAAAATGAAAAACCCTAAACAACAAACCATAAACCATAAACCCTAAACCCCTAAACCCCAAACCATAAAACATAAACAATAAAACCTAAACCCTAAACCTTAAACACTAAATCCCAAACCCCAAACCGTAAATCCTAAATCCTAAACCACAAACCACAAACCCTAAACCCCAAACCCTAAACCACAAACACCAAATCTTAAAGCACAAATACTAAACCCTAAACCCTAAACCCGAACCCATAAGCACCAAACCCAAAACCCTAAATCCTAAACCATAAACCCTAAATCCTACACCCTAAACCATAAACCCAAAACCCTAAACACTAAACCACAACCTACATAGACAAAAGCCTAAACCATAAACCCTAAACCATAAACCCTTAACCATAAACCCTAAACCCAAAACCCTACTCCCTAAACCTTAAACCATAAAACATAAACCCTAAACCTTAGAACCTAAACCCAAAATCCTAAACCGTAATCCTAAACCCTAATCTATAAACCCTAAACGCTAAACCGAAAACCCTAAACCGTAAACCCTACACCCAAAACACCAAACCATAAACTACACACACCAAACCCTAAACCATAAACCCTACACACATAACCTAAAACCATAAACAGTAAACCATAAACCATAAACCCAAAACCCTTAACGTAAAAGCCAAAATCCTAAACCCTAAACCCTAAACCATAAACCATAAAACCTAAAGCCTAAACCGAAAACCCTAAACCCAAAACCCAAAACCCTAAACCTAAACCATAAACCCTAAACCCAAAATCCTAAACCACAAAGCCTAAACCCTTAAACCCCATCCCACAAACACCAAACCCTAAAACACAAATCCTAAACCCTAAACCATAACCCATTAACACGAAACCATAAACCATAAACCCTAAACAATAAACCATAAACCCTAAGCTCTAAAACATAAACCCAAAACCTAAAACCCTAAACCCTAACCCACGCTCACCAAACGCTAAACCATAAACCCTAAACCCTAAACCATAAACCTCAAACCCTAAACCCTAAACACTAAACCATAAATACTAAACCCTAAACCCTAAACCAAAACTATAAACCCTAAACTATAAACCATACCATAAACCCTAAACCCTAAACTCAAAACCCAAAACCCTAAACCCTAAACCCTAAATGATAAACCATAAACCATGAACCATAAAACCTAAACCCTATACCGTAATCCGTAATCCCAAAACCCAAAACCTTAAATAAAAAACCCTAAACACTAAACCCAAAAACCTAAACCATAAATCATAAACCCTGAATCCTAAACACTAAACCTTAAACCTTAAACCCTAAACCATAATCCATAAACCCTAAACCCAAAACCCAAAACCCAAAACCCTAAACCCTAAACCATAAACCTTAAACCATATACCATAAACCCTAAGCCCTAAACCATAAACCCAAAACCCTAAACCATAAACCATAAAACCTAAACCGTTAACCCTAAACCCTAATCCTTAAACCATAAACCCTAAATCCTAAACCCTAAACCCTAAACCATAAATCCAAAACCCGAAACCCCTAACCATAAACCCTAAACCATAATCCCTAAACTTCAAACCCTAAACCCCAAACCCTAACCCTAAACAATAAGTCCAAAACCATAAACCCTAAACCCTAATCCATAAACCATAAACCCTAAAACCTAAACCACAAACCTTAAACCCTAAACCCAAAACCGTAAACCTTAAACCATAACCTATAAACCCTAAACCCCAAACCCAAAACCCAAAAACCTAAACAACAAACCATAACCATAAACCATAAACCCTAAACCACAAACCCTAAAACAAAAACAACAAAACCTAAACCTTAAACATTAAACCCTAAAACCCAAACCATAAACCCTAAATCCTAAATCACAAACCCAAAACCCCAAACCCTAAACACCAACCCAAAAACACCAAACCCTAAAACACAAATCCAAAACCCTAAACCCTAACCCATAAACACCAAACCCTAAATCATAAACCATAAACAATAAACCCTAAAGCCTAAACGCAAAACACAAAATCCAAAACCCTAAACACTAAACCATAAATCGTAAACCATAAACCATAAACCCAAAACAATAAAACCTTAACCTTAAATGATAAACCCTAAACCCTAAACCCTAAACCTAAACCATTAACCCAAAACCATAAACCATAAACCCTCAACCATAAACCAAACACCCTAAACCATAAATCGTAAACCCTGAATCCTAAACCCTAAACTTTAAATCTTAAACCCTAAATCATAATCCATAAACCTTAAACCCCAAACCCTAAACTCTAAACCCTAAACCCTAAAACATAAAACCTAAACCCTAAACCTTAAACCATAAACCATAAAACCTAAACCCTAAAACCTAAACCACAAATACTAAACTATAAAACCTAAACCCTAAACCCTAAACCATAATCCTTAAACCATAAACGTTAAAACCTAAACTCTAAACCCTAAACCATAAACCAAAAACCCCAAACCCTAAATCCTAAACCATAAACCTTTAATCCTAAAACCTAAACCGTAAACCGTAAACCCCAATCCCTAAACTCCAAACCCTAAATCCCAAACCCTAAACCCTAATCGTAAATCGTAAACGCTAAACCCAAAACCCTAACTGTAAACCCTTCAACCAAAACACTAAACACTAAACCCTAAACCATAAACCCTAAACCCTAAACACAAATTCCTAAACCCTAAACCCTAAACCTAAACCCTAAACCCTAAACCATAAACCCTAAACCATAAACCATAAACCATAAAACCTAAACCCTAAACCCTAAACCCAAAACCCAAAACCATAAAACATAAACAGTAAACCATAAACCATAAACCCTAAACCCAAAACCTTAAACCCTAAACCTTAAACCTTAAACCATAAACCATAAACCCTAAGACCTAAACCATAAAACTTAAAACCTAAACCCTAAACGATAAACCCTAAACCATAAACTCTAAACCATAAACTCTAAACCTTAAACACTAAACCATAAACCAAAAACCCTAAACCATAAACCATAAACAAAAAACCATAAACCCTAAACCATAAAACCTAAAGCCTAAACCATAAACCCTAAACCCAAAACCTAAAACCCTAAACCTAAACCATAAACCCTAAACCCAAAATCCTAAACCACAAAGCCTAAACCCTAAACCCGATCCCACAAACACCAAACACTAAAACACAAATCCTAAACCCTAAACCATAACCCATTAACACGAAACCAAAAACCATAAACCCTAAACAATAAACCATAAACCCTAAGCTCTAAAACATAAACCCAAAACCCAAAACCCTAAACCCTAACCCACGCTCACCAAATGCTAAACCATAAACCCTAACCCTAAACCATAAACCTCAAACCCTAAACCCTAAACACTAAACCATAAATACTAAACCCTAAACCATAAACCAAAACTATAAACCCTAAACTATAAACCATACACCATAAACCCTAAACCCTAAACCCAAAACCCAAAACCCAACACCCTAAACCCTAAATGATAAACCATAAACCATAAACCATAAACCATAAAACCTAAACCCTATACCGTAATCCGTAACCCCAAAACCCAAAACCTTAAACAAAAAACCCTAAACCCTAAACCCAAAAACCTAAACCATAAATCATAAACCCTGAATCCTAAACACTAAACCTTAAACTTTAAATCCTAAACCATAATCCATAAACCCTAAATCAAAAACCCAAAACCCTAAACCCTAAACCATAAACCTTAAACCATAAACCATAAACCCTAAGCCCTAAACCATAAACCCAAAACCCTAAACATTAAACCATAAAACCTAAACCTTTAACCCTAAACCCTAATCCCTAAACAATAAACCCTAAATCCTAAACCCTAAACCCTAAACCATAAACCCAAAACCCTAAACCCCAAACCATAAACCCTAAACCCTAATCCCTAAACTTCATACCCTAAACCCCAAACCCTAACCCTAAACAATAAGTCCAAAACCATAAACGCTAATCCTTAATCCATAAACCATAAACCCTAAAACCTAAACCATAAACCTTAAACCCTAAACCGAAAATCGTAAAACTTAAACCGTAACCCATAAACCCCAAACCCAAAACCTAAAAACCTAAACAACAAACACTAAACCATAAACCATAAACCCTAAACCCTAAACCCTAAAACAAAACAACAAAACCTAAACCTTAAACATTAAGCCCTAAAACCCAAACCATAAACCCTAAATCCTAAACCACAAACCCAAAACCCCAAACCCTAAACACCAACCCACAAACACCAAACCCTAAAACACAAATCCAAAACCCTAAACCCTTACCAATAAACACCAAACCCTAAATCATAAACCATAAACAATAAACCCTAAAACCTAAATGCAAAACACAAAATCCAAAACCCTAAACCCTAAACCATAAATCGTAAACCATAAACCATAGACCCAAAACTATAAAACCTTAACCTTAAATCATAAACCCTAAATCCTAAACCCCAAACCCTAAACCTAAACCATTAACCCAAAACCATAAACCATAAACCCTCAACCATAAACCAAAAACCCTAAACCATAAATGATAAACCTTGAATCCTAAACCCTAAACTTTAAACCTTAAACCCTAAATCATAATCCATAAACCTTAAACCCAAAACCCTAAATCATAATCCATAAACCTTAAACCCAAAACCCTAAACCCTAAAACATAAAACCAAAACCCTAAACCTTATACCATAAACCATAAAACCTAAACCCTAAAACCTAAACCACAAATACTAAACCATAAGACCTAAACCCTAAACCCTAAACCATAATCCTTAAACCATAAACGTTAAATCCTAAACTCTAAACCCTAAACCATAAACCAAAAACCCAAAACCCGAAACCCTAAACCATAAACATTTAATCCTAAACCCTAAACCCTAATCCCTAAACCCCAATCCCTAAACTCCAAACCCTAAATCCCAAACCCTAAACCCTAACCGAAAATCGTAAACGCTAAACCCAAAACCCTAACCGTAAACCCTTCAACCAAAACACTAAACACTAAACCCTACATCATAAACCCTAAACCCTAAACACAAAACCCTAAACCCTAAATCCTAACCCTAAAGCCTAAACCCTAAACCATAAATCCTAAACCATAAAACCTAAACCCTAAACCCTAAACCCTAAACCCAAAACCCAAAACCATAAAACATAAACAATAAACCATAAACCATAAACCCTAAACCCAAAACCCTAAACCCTAAACCTTAAACCTTAAACCATAAACCATAAACCCTAAGACCTAAACCATAAAACCTAAACCCTAAAGCCTAAACAATAAACCCTAAACCATAAACTCTAAACACCAAACCCTAAACCTTAAACACTAAACCATAAACCATAAACCCTAAACCATAAAACCTAAACCATAAATTCTAAACCTAAACCCCAAACTCTGAACCCTAAACACAACCCTATAAACACAAAACCTTAAACACAAACACTAAACCCTAATCTACAAGCCCTAAACCATCAACCTTAAGGCCTAAACCCTAAACCCTAAACCCTAAACCCTAAACCATAAACCATAAACCATAAACTATAAACCCTAAATCATAAAACCTAAACCCTAAACCGTAATTATAAGCCCTAAATACTAAACCCAAAACCCTAACCCACACACACCAAACCCTAAACCATAAACCCTACAGACAAAACCTAAAACCATAAACCATAAACCATAAACCCAAAACCCTTAACATAAAAGCCAAAATCCTAAACCCTAAACCCTAAACCATAAACCATAAACCAAAACCCATAAACCCTAAACCATAAAACCTAAACCCTAAACCGTAAACCCTAAACCCAAAACCCAAAACCCTAATCCTAAACCCTAAACACTAAACCCAAAATCCTAAACCACAAAGCCTAAACCCTAAACCCCATCCCACAAACACCAAACCCTAAAACACAAATCCTAAACCCTAAACCATAACCCATTAACACGAAACCCTAAACCATAAACCCTAAATAATAGACCCTAAACCCTAAGCTCTAAAACATAAACCCAAAACCCAAAACCCTAAACCCTAACCCACGCTCACCAAACGCTAAACCATAAACCCTAAACCCTAAACCATAAACCTCAAACCCTAAACCCTAAACACTAAACCATAAATACTAAACCCTAAACCAAAACTATAAACCCTAAACTATAAACCATACACCCTAAACCCAAAACCCTAAACCTAAAACCCTAAACCCTAACCCTAAATGATAAACCATAAACCATAAACCATAAACCATAAACCATAAACCATAAACCATAAAACCTAAACCCTATACCATAATCCGTAATCCCAAAACCCAAAACCTTAAACAAAAAACCCTAAACGCTAAACCCAAAAACCTAAACCATAAATCATAAACCCTGAATCCTAAACACTAAACCTTAAACCTTAAACCCTAAACCATAAAACCTAAATCCTAAACCCAAATCCCAAAACCCAAAACCCTAAACCATAAACCTTAAACCATAAACCATAAACCCTAAGCCCTAAACCATAAACCCAAAATCCTAAACCCTAAACCATAAAACCTAAACCGTTAACCCTAAACCCTAATCATTAAACCATAAACCCTAAATCCTAAACCCTAACCCTAAACCATAAATCCAAAACCCTAAACCCCAAATGATAAACCCTAAACCCTAATCCCTAAACTTCAAACACTAAACCCCAAACCCTAACCCTAAACAATAAGTCCAATACCATAAACCCTAAACCCTAATCCATAAACCATAAACCCTAAAACCTAAACCACAAACCTTAAACCCTAAACCCAAAACCGTAAACCTTAAACCATAACCTATAAACCCTAAACCCGAAACCCAAAGACCCAAAAACCTAAACAACAAACCCTAAACCATAAACCATAAACCCTAAACCACAAACCCTAAAACAAAAACAACAAAACCTAAACCTTAAACATTAAACCCTAAAACCCAAACCATAAACCCTAAATCCTAAACCACAAACCCAAAACCCCAAACCCTAAACACCAACCCACTAACACCAAACCCTAAAACACAAATCCAAAACCCTAAACCCTAACCCATAAACACCAAACCCTAAATCATAAACCATAAACAATAAACCCTAAAACCTAAACGCAAAACACAAAATCCAAAATCCTAAACCCTAAACCATAAATCATAAACCATAAACCATAAACCCAAAACCATAAAACCTTAATCTTAAATCATAAACCGTAAACCCTAAACCCTAAACCCTAAACCTAAACCATTAAGCCAAAACCATAAACCATAAACCCTCAACCATAAACCAAACACCCTAAACCATAAATCGTAAACCCTGAATCCTAAACCCTAAACTTTAAATCTTAAACCCTAAATCATAATCCATAAACCTTAAACCCAAAACCCTAAACACTAAACCCTAAAACATAAAACATAAACCCTAAACCTTAAACCATAAACCATAAAACCTAAACCCTAAAACCTAAACCACAAATACTAAACCATAAAACCTAAACCCTAAACCCTAAACCATAATCCTTAAACCATAAACGTTAAATCCTAAACTCTAAACCCTAAACCAAAAACCAAAAACCCTAAACCCTAAACCCTAAACCATAAACCTTTAATCCTAAAGCCTAAACCGTAAACCCTAAACCCCAATCCCTAAACTCCAAACCCTAAATCCCAAACCCTAAACCCTAACCGTAAATCGTAAATGCTAAACCCAAAACCCTAACCGTAAACCCTTCAACCAAAACACTAAACACTAAACCTTAAACCCTAAACACAAAACCCTAAACCCTAAACCCTAACCCTAAACCCTAAACCCTAAACCATAAACCCTAAACCATAAACCATAAACCATAAAACCTAAACATTAAACCCTAAACCCTAAACCCAAAACCCAAAACCCAAAACCATAAGACATAAACAATAAACCATAAACAATAAACCCTAAACCCAAAACCTTAAACCCTAAACCTGAAACCTTAAACCATAAACCATAAACCCTAAGACCTAAACCATAAAACCTAAACCCTAAACCCTAAACGATAAACCCTAAACCATAAACTCTAAACCCTAAACCCTAAACCTTAAACACTAAACCATAAACCATAAACCCTAAACCATAAACCATAAACAAAAAACCATAAACCCTAAACCATAAAACCTAAAGCCTAAACCGTAAACCCTAAACCCAAAACCTAAAACCCTAAACCTAAACCATAAACCCTAAACCCAAAATCCTAAACCACAAAGCCTAAACCCTAAACCCCATCCCACAAACACCAAACACTAAAACACAAATCCTAAACCCTAAACCATAACCCATTAACACGAAACCCAAAACCATAAACCCTAAGCCCTAAACCATAAACCATAAACCCTAAACCCAAAACCCTAAACTCTAAACCCTAAACCCTAAAACATAAAACCTAAACCCTAAACCTTAAACCATAAACCATAAAACCTAAACCCTAAAACCTAAACCACAAATACTGAACCATAAAACCTAAACCCTAAACCCTAAACCATAATCCTTAAACCATAAACGTTAAATCCTAAACTCTAAACCCTAAACCATAAACCAAAAACCCCAAACCCTAAACCCTAAACCCTAAACCATAAACATTTAATCCTAAACCCTAAACCCTAATCCATAAACCCCAATCCCTAAACTCCAAACCCTAAATCACAAACCCTAAACCCTAACCGTAAATCGTAAAGGCTAAACCCAAAACCCTAACCGTAAACCCTTCAACCAAAACACTAAACACTAAACCCTACATCATAAACCCTAAACCCTAAACATAAAACCCTAAGCTGTAAACCCTAACCCTAAACCCTAAACCCTAAACCCTAAACCCTAAACCATAAAACCTAAACCCTAAACCCTAAACCCAAAACCCAAAACCATAAAACATAAATAATAAACCATAAACCATAAAATCCTAAACCCAAAACCTTAAACCCTAAACCTTAAACCTTAAACCATAAACCATAAACCCTAAGACCTAAACCATAAAACCTAAACCCTAAAGCCTAAACAATAAACCCTAAACCATAAACTCTAAACACTAAACCCTAAACCTTAAACACTAAACCATAAACCATAAACCCTAAACCATAAAACCTAAACCCTAAACTCTAAACCTAAACCCCAAACTCTGAACCCTAAACACAACCTCGTAAACACAAAACCTTAAACACAAACACTAAACCCTAATCTACAAGCCGTAAACCATCAACCTTAAGGCCTAAACCCTAAACCCTAAACACTAAACCCTAAACCATAAACCATAAACCATAAACTATAAACCCTAAATCATAAAACCTAAACCCTAAACCGTAATTATAAGCCCTAAATACTAAACCCAAAACCCGAAACACTAACCCACACACACCAAATCCTAAACCATAAACCCTACACACAAAACCTAAAACCATAAACCATAAACCATAAACCCAAAACCCTTAACATAAAAGCCAAAATCCTAAACCCTAAACCCTAAACCATAAACCATAAACCAAAACCCATAAACCCTAAACCATAAAACCTAAAGCCTAAACTGTAAACCCTAAACCCAAAACTCAAAACCCTAATCCTAAACCATAAACCCGAAACCCAAAATCCTAAACCACAAAGCCTAAACCCTAAACCCCATCCCACAAACACCAAACCCTAAAACACAAATCCTAAACTCTAAACCATAACCCATTAACACGAAACCCTAAACCATAAACCCTAAACAATAAACCCTAAACCCTAAGCTCTAAAACATAAACCCAAAATCCAAAACCCAAAATCCTAAACCCTAACCCACGCTCACCAAACGCTAAACCATGAACCCTAAACCCTAAACCATAAACCTCAAACCCTAAACCCTAAACACTAAACCATAAACACTAAACCCTAAACCCTAAACCAAAACTATAAACCCTAAACTATAAACCATACACCATAAACCCTAAACCCTAAACCCAAAACCCAAAACCCAAAACCCTAACCCTAAATGATAAACCATAAACCATACACCATAAAACCTAAACCCTATACCGTAATCCATAATCCCAAAACCCAAAACCTTAAACAAAAAACCCTAAATGCTAATCCCAAAAACCTAAACCATAAATCATAAACCCTGAATCCTAAACACTAAACCTTAAACATTAAAACCTAAACCATAAAACCTAAATCCTAAACCCAAATCCCAAAACCCTAAACCCTAAACCATAAACCTTAAACCATAAACCATAAACCCTAAGCCCTAAACCATAAACCCAAAACCCTAAACCCTAAACCATAAAACCTAAACCGTTAACCCTAAACACTAATCCTTGAACCATAAACCCTAAACCCTAAACCATAAATCCAAAACCCTAAACCCCAAACCATAAACCCTAAACCCTAATCCCTAAACTTCAAACCCTAAACCCCAAACCCTAACCCTAAACAATAACTCCAAAACTATAAACCCTAATCCCTAATCCATAAACCATAAACCCTAAAACCTAAACCACAAACCTTAAACCCTAAACCCAAAACCGTAAACCTTAAACCATAACCTATAAACCCTAAACCCGAAACCCAAAACCCAAAAACCTGAACAACAAACCCTAAACCATAAACCATAAACCCTAAACCACAAACCCCAAAACAAAAACAACAAAACCTAAACCTTAAACATTAAACCCTAAAACCATAACCATAAACCATAAATCCTAAACCACAAACCCAAAACCCCAAACCCTAAACACCAACCCACAAACACCAAACCCTAAAACACAAATCCAAAACCCAAAAGCCTAACCCATAAACACCAAACCCTAAATCATAAACCATAAACAATAAACCCTAAAACCTAAACGCAAAACACAAAATCCAAAACCCTAAACCCTAAACCATAAATCGTAAACCATAAACCATAAACCCAAAACTATAAAACCTTAACCTTAAATCATAAACCCTAAATCCTAAACCCCAAACCCTAAACCTAAACCATTAACCCAAAACCATAAACCATAAACCCTCAACCATAAACCAAAAATCCTAAACCATAAATCATAAACCCTGAATCCTAAACCCTAAACTTTAAACCTTAAACCCTAAATCATAATCCATAAACCTTAAACCCAAAACCCTAAATTATAATCCATAAACTTTAAACCCGAAACCCTAAACTCTAAATCCTAAACCATAAAACATAAAACCTAAACCCTAAACCTTAAACCATAAACCACAAAACCTAAACCCTAAAACCTAAACCACAAATACTAAACCATAAAACCTAAACCCTAAACCCTAAACCATAATCCTTAAACCATAAAGTTAAATCCTAAACTCTAAACCCTAAACCATAAACCAAAAACCCAAAACCCTAAACCCTAAACCATAAACATTTAATCCTAAACCATAAACCCTAATCCCTAAACCCCAATCCCTAAACTCCAAACCCTAAATCCCAAACCCTAAACCCTAACCGTAAATCGTAAACGCTAAACCCAAAAGCCTAACCGTAAACCCTTCAACCAAAACACTAAACACTAAACCCTACATCATAAACCCTAAACCCTAAACACAAAACCCTAAACCCTAAACCCTAACCCTAAAGCCTAAAGCCTAAACCATAAACCCTAAAGCATAAACCATAAACCATAAAACCTAAACCCTAAACCCTAAACCCTAAACCCAAAACGCAAAACCATAAAACATAAACTATAAACCATAAAGCATAAACCCTAAACCCAAAACCTTAAACCCTAAACCTTAAACCTTAAACCATAAACCATAAACCCTAAGACCTAAAACATAAAACCTAAACCCTAAACCCTAAACGATAAACCCTAAACCAAAAACTCTAAACACTAAACCCTAAACCTTAAACACTAAACCATAAACCATAAACCCTAAACCATAAAACCTAAACCATAAACTCTAAACCTAAACCCCAAACTCTGAACCCTAAACACAACCCCGTAAACACAAAACCTTAAACACAAACACTAAACCCTAATCTACAAGCCCTAAACCATCAACCTTAAGGCCTAAACCCTAAACCCTAAACCCTAAACGCTAAACCCTAAACCCTAAACCCTAAAACCTAAACCCTAAATCCTAAACCATAAACCTTTAATCCTAAACCTTAAACCCTAATCCCTAAACCCCAATCGCTAAACTCCAAACCCTAAATCCCAAACCCTAAACCCTAACCGTAAATCGTAAACGCTAAACCCAAAACCCTAACCGTAAACCCTTCAACCAAAACACTAAACACTAAACCCTACATCATAAACCCTAAACCCTAAACACAAAACCCTAAACCCTAAACCCTAACCCTAAAGCCTAAAGCCTAAACCATAAACCCTAAAGCATAAACCATAAACCATAAAACCTAAACCCTAAACCCTAAACCCTAAACCCAAAACCCAAAACCATAAAACATAAACAATAAACCATAAACCATAAACCCTAAACCCAAAACCTTAAACCCTAAACCTTAAACCTTAAACCATAAACCATAAACCCTAAGACCTAAACCATAAAACCTAAACCCTAAACCCTAAACGATAAACCCTAAACCAAAAACTCTAAACACTAAACCCTAAACCTTAAACACTAAACCATAAACCATAAACCCTAAACCATAAAACCTAAACCCTAAACTCTAAACCTAAACCCCAAACTCTGAACCCTAAACACAACCCCGTAAACACAAAACCTTAAACACAAACACTAAACCCTAATCTACAAGCCCTAAACCATCAACCTTAAGGCCTAAACCCTAAACCCTAAACCCTAAACCATAAACCATAACCATAAACTATAAACCCTAAACCCTAAATCGTAAGCCCTAAATACTAAACCCAAAACCCGAAACCCTAACCCCCACACACCAAACCCTAAACCATAATCCCTACAGACAAAACCTAAAACCATAAACCATAAACCCAAAACCCTTAACATAAAAGCCAAAATCCTAAACCTTAAACCCTAAACCATAAACCATAAACCAAAACCCATAAACCCAAAACCATAAAACCTAAAGCCTAAACCGTAAACACTAAACCCAAAACCCTAAACCTAAACCATTAACCCTAAACCCAATATCCTAAACCACAAAGCCTAAACCCTAAACCCCATCCCACAAACACCAAACTCTAAAACAAAAATCCTAAACCCTAAACTATAACCCATTAACACGAAACCCTAAACCATAAACCCAAAACAATAAACCCTAAACCCTAAGCTCTAAAACATAAACCCAAAACCCAAAACCCTAAACCCTAACCCATGCTCACCAAACGCTAAACCATAAACCCTAAACCCTAAACCATAAACCTCAAACCCTAAACGCTAAATACTAAACCCTAAACCCTACACCAAAACTATAAACCCTTAACTATAAACCATACACCATAAACCCTAATCCCTAAACCCAAAACCCAAAACCCTAAACCCTAACCCTAAATGATAAACCATAAACCATAAACCATAAAACCTAAACCCTATATCGTAATCCGTAACACCAAAAACCAAAACCTTAAACAAAAAACCCTAAACCCTAAACCCAAAAACCTAAACCATAAATCATAAACCCTGAATCCTAAACACTAAACCTTAAACCTTAAACACTAAACCATAATCCATAAACCCTAAACCCAAATCCCAAAACCCTAAACCCTAAACCATAAACCTTAAACCATAAACCATAAACCCTAAGCCCTAAACCATAAACCCAAAATCCTAAACTCTAAACTATAAAACCTAAACCGTTAACCCTAAACCCTAATCCTAAAACCATAAACCCTAAATCCTAAACCCTAAACCCTAAACCATAAACCCAAAACCCTAAACCCCAAACCATAAACCCTAAACCCTAATCCCTAAACTTCAAACCCTAAACCCCAAACCCTAACCCTAAATAATAAGTCCAAAACCATAAACTCTAAACCCTAATACATAAACCATAAATCCTAAAACCTAAACCATAAACCTTAAAACGTAAACCCAAAACCGTAAACCTTAAACTATAACCCATAAACCCTAAACCCCAAACCCAAAACCCAAAAACCTAAACAACAAACCCTAAACCATAAACCATAAACCCTAAACCCCAAACCCTAAAACAAAACAACAAAACCTAAACCTTAAACATTAAACCCTAAAACCTAAACCATAAACACTAAATCCTAAACCACAAACCCAAAACCCCAAACCCTAAACACCAACCCACAAACACCAAACCCTAAAACACAAATCCAAAACCCTAAACCCTAACCCATAAACACTAAACCCTAAATAATAAACCATAAATAGTAAACCCTAAAACCTAAACGCAAAACACAAAATCCAAAACCCTAAACCCTAAACCATAAATCGTAAACCATAAACCATAAACCCAAAACCATAAAACCTTAACCTTAAATCATAAACCCTAAACCCTAAACCCTAAACCCTCAACCTAAACCATTAACCCAAAAATATAAACCATAAAACCTCAAGCATAAACCAAAATCCCTAAACCATAAATCATAAACCCTGAATCCTAAACCCTAAACTTTAAACCTTAAACCCTAAATCATAATCCATAAACCTTAAACCCTAAGCCCTAAACCCTAAACCCTAAAACATAAAACCTAAACCCTAAACCTTAAACCATAAACCATAAAACCTAAACCCTAAAACCTAAACCACAAATACAAAACCATAAAACCTAAACCCTAAACCCTAAACCATAATCCTTAAACCATAAACGTTAAATCCTAAACTCTAAATACCTAAACCATAAACCATAAACCCCAAACCCTAAACCCTAAACCATAAACCTTTAATTCTAAACCCTAAACCCTAATCCCTAAACCCCAATCCCTAAACTCCAAACCCTGAATCCCAAACCCTAAACCTTAACCATAAATCGTAAACGCTAAACCCAAAACCCTAACCATAAACCCTTCAACCAAAACACTAAACACTAAACCCTAAACCATAAACCCTAAACCTTAAACATAAAACCCTAAACCCTAAACCGTAACCCTAAACCCTAAACCTAAACATAAAACCCTAAACCCTAAACCCTAACCCTAAACCATAAACCCTAAACCGTAAACCCTAAACCATAAACCATAAACCATAAATCCTAAACCCTAAACCCTAAACCCTAAATCCAAAACCCAAAACCATAAAACATAAACAATAAACCATAAACCATAAACCCTAAACCCAAAACCTTAAACCCTAAACCTTAAACCTTAAACCATAAACCATAAACCATAAACCCTAAGACCTAAACCATAAAACCTAAACCCTAAACCCTAAACAATAAACCCTAAACCGTAAACTCTAAACACTAAACCCTATACCTTAAACACTAAACCATAAAACATAAACCTTAAACCATAAAACCTAAACCCTAAACTCTAAACCTAAACCCCAAACTCTGAACCCTAAACACAACCCCGTAAACACAACCTTAAACACAAACACTAAACCCTAATCTACAAGCCCTAAACCATCAACCTTACGGCCTAAACCCTAAACCCTAAACCCTAAACCCTAAACCCTAAACCATAAACCATAACCATAAACTATAAACCCTAAATCATAAAACCTAAACCCTAAGTCATAAGCACTAAATACTAAACCCAAAACCCGAAACCCTAACCCACACACACCAAACCCTAAACCATAAACCATACAGACAAAACCTAAAACCATAAACCATAAACCATAAACCATAAACCCAAAACCCTTAACATAAAAGCCAAAATCCTAAACCCTAAACCCTAAACCATAAACCATAAACCAAAACCTATAAAGCCTAAACCATAAAACCTAAAGCCTAAACCGTAAACCCTAAACCCAAAACCCAAAATCCTAAACTTAAACCATAAACCCTAAACCCAAAATCCTAAACCACAAAGCCTAAACCCTAAACCCCATCCCACAAACACTAAACCCTAAAACAAAAATCCTAAACCGTAAACCATAACCCATTAACACGAAACCCTAAACCATAAACCCTAAACCCTAAGCACTAAAACATAAACCCAAAACCCAAAACCCTAAACCCTAACCCACGCTCACCAAACGCTAAACCATAAACCCTAAACCCTAAACCATAAACCTCAAACCCTAAACCCAAAACCCAAAACCCTAAACCCTAACCCTAAATGATAAACCATAAACCATAAACCATAAACCATAAACCATAAAACCTAAACCCTATACCGTAATCCGTAACACCAAAAACCAATACCTTAAACAAAAAACCCTAAACCCTAAACCCAAAAACCTAAACCATAAATCATAAACCCTGAATCCTAAACACTAAACCTTAAACCTTAAACACTAAACCATAATCCATAAACCCTAAACCCAAATCCCAAAACCCTAAATCCTAAACCATAAACCTTAAACCATAAACCATAAACCCTAAGCCCTAAACCATAAACCCAAAATCCTAAACCCTAAACCATAAAACCTAAACCGTTAACCCTAAACCCTAATCCTAAAACCATAAACCCTAAATCCTAAACCCTAAACCCTAAACCATAAATCCATAACCCTAAACCCCAAACCATAAACCCTAAACTCTAATCCCTAAACTTCAAACCCTAAACCCCAAATCCTAACCCTAAATAATAAGTCCAAAACCATAAACCCTAAACCCTAATACATAAACCATAAATCCTAAAACCTAAACCATAAACCTTAAAACCTAAACCCAAAACCGTAAACCTTAAACCATAACCCATAAACCCTAAACCCCAAACCCAAAACCCAAAAACCTAAACAACAAACCCTAAACCATAAACCATAAAACCTACACCCCAAACCCTAAAACAAAACAACAAAACCTAAACCTTAAACATTAAACCCTAAAACCCAACAAACATAAACCCTAAATCCTAAACCACAAACCCAAAACCCCAAACCCTAAACACCAACCCACAAACACCAAACCCTAAAACACAAATCCAAAACCCTAAACCCTAACCCATAAACACCAAACCCTAAATAATAAACCATAAACAATAAACCCTAAAACCTAAATGCAAAACACAAAATCCAAAACCCTAAACCCTAAACCATAAATCGTAAACCATAAACCATAAACCCAAAACCATAAAACCTTAACCTTAAATCATAAACCCTAAACCCTAAACCCTAAACCCTCAACCTAAACCATTAACCCAAAACCATAAACCATAAACCCTCAAGCATAAACCAAAATCCCTAAACGATAAATCATAAACCCTGAATCCTAAACCCTAAACTTTAAACCTTAAACCCTAAATCATAATCCATAAACCTTAAACCCTAAACCCTAAACCCTAAAACATAAAAGCTAAACCCTAAACCTTAAACCATAAACCATAAAACCTAAACCCTAAAACCTAAACCACAAATACTGAACCATAAAACCTAAACCCTAAACCCTAAACCATAATCCTTAAACCATAAACGTTAAATCCTAAACTCTAAATACCTAAACCATAAACCATAAACCCCAAACCCTAAACCCTAAACCGCATAAACCTTTAATTCTAAACCCTAAACCCAAATCCCTAAACCCCAATCCCTAAACTCCAAACCCTAAATCCCAAACCCTAAACCCTAACCGTAAATCGTAAATGCTAAACCCAAAACCCTAACCGTAAACCCTTCAACCAAAACACTAAACAGTAAACCCTAAACCATAAACCTAAACCCTAAACATAAAACCCTAAACCGTAAACCGTAACCCTAACCCTAAACCCTAAAACATAAACCATAAACCATAAACCATAAACTATAAAACCTAAACCCTAAACCCTAAACCCAAAACCCAAAACCATAAAACATAAACAATAAACCATAAACCCTAAACCCTAAACCCTAAACCCAAACCCTTAAACCCTAAACCTTAAACCTTAAACCATAAACCATAAACCCTAAGACCTAAACCATAAAACCTAAACCCTAAACCCTAAACGATAAACCCTAAACCATAAACTCTAAATCCTAAACCCTAAACCTTAAACACTAAACCATAAACCATAAACCCTAAACCATAAAACCTAAACCCTAAACCCTAAACCTAACACCGTAATCTCTAAACCCTAAACCATAGATCCTAAACCCTAAACCCAAAACCCAAAACCCTAAACCCTAAACCATAGACCATAAACCCTAAACACTAAACCATATACCCTAAACCCAAAATCCTACCCTAAAGCTTAAACCATAAACCCTCAACACTAAAACATAAAACCTAAACCCTAAACCCCAAACCCTAAACCACGAACCCTAAACCCTAAACCCTAAACACAAAACCCAAAACCTAAAACTCTAAACCCTAAACACAACACCATAAACACAAAACCTTAAACACAAACACTAAACCCTAATCTACAAGCCCTAAACCATCAACCTTAAGGCCTAAACCCTAAACCCTAAACCCTAAACCCTAAACCATAAACCATAAACCATAAACTATAAACCCTAAATCATAAAACCTAAACCCTAAACCGAAAGCCCTAAATACTAAACCCAAAACCTGAAACCCTAACCCACACACACCAAATCCTAAACCATAAACCCTACACACAAAACCTAAAACCACAAACCATAAACCATAAACCCAAAACCCTTAACGTAAAAGCCAAAATCCTAAACCCTAAACCCTAAACCATAAACCATAAACCAAAAACCATAAACCTAAACCATAAAACCTAAAGCCTAAACCGTAAACCCTAAACCCAAAACCCAAAACCCTAAACCTAAACCATAAACCCTAAACCTAAAATCCTAAACCACAAAGCCTAAACCCTAAACCCCATCCCATAAACACCAAACCCTAAAACATAAATCCTAAACCCTAAACCATAACCCATTAACACGAAACCCTAAACCATAAACCATAAACAATTAACCATAAACCCTATGCTCTAAAACATAAACCCAAAACCCAAAACTCTAAACCCTAACCCACGCTCACCAAACGCTAAACCATTGATAAACCCCATTTGTAAGGTTTATCTTGTGCTTGATTTAGGGGATTTTATAACCTTTTACCCACATTTATTCAATGAAATAGCATGGTTTTGTATATTCTCCTTTAATTGTGCTTAAGAGTGAAAACATGCTTTTTAGGACTTAAAATAGCTAAATTTAATTCACCTTAATTCTATTAGATGCCTTGATATGTTTGTTAAGTGATTTCAGATTTAGGAGGCAAAGATTGGATCAAGGGAATGAAGAAAAAGCATGTAAAGTTGGAGAACTCATGAAGAAATGATGGAACCGAAAAGCTGTCAAGCCTGACCTCTTGGCACTTAAATGACCATAACTTGAGCTACAAAGGTCCAAATGATGCGGTTCCAGTTGGGTTGGAAAGCTAACATCCGGGGCTTCGAAACGAAATAAGATTTGCCATAGTTGCATTGCGCATAGGGGCGCGCACGCGCACGGTACGTGGACGCGCCGATGGTGGCACATGACCCACTTAATGCAACATGTGGCCAGCGATTTTAGAAGCCTTGTGGGCCCAATCCAACTCATTTATGATGCTATTTAAGCCAGGGATTGAAGAGGAATCAACATACTTTTGATCATTAGTCATAGTTTAGTAGTTAGAGTTAGTTTCTAGAGAGAGAAGCTCTCACTTCTCTCTAGGATTAGGATTAGGATTAGTTCTTAGATCTAGATTTTAATTCATCTTCTTCTACTTCTATCTTCTCAATTCCTTGTAGTTACATTCATCTTTCTTCCATTCTTTTGTTGCAATTTCCTTTATGTTGTTCTTGTGTTTTGTTGTAGATCTACTTTTGTTTCTTCTACTCTCTTTCAATTCAATCAAGGTAATTCATAATAATTGTGTTTCTTTTGATTGTTGTTAATTTTTTTCAATAATTGTTGTTAAATTTTGTTCTTGTTGTTGATTTACTATGTTTTCCTTTTGTGCCTTCCAAGTGTTTGATGAAATGCTTGGTTGGATTTTAGAGTAGAGTTTTATGTTCTTGGCTTGGAAAGGTAACTTAGGACCTCTTGAGTTACTAATGTCTAAGTAATTGATGATTGGGATCCATTGACTCTAGTTCTCACTAATTGAATTAGTGGAGAGTTAGGACTTATGGACTATGATTGATATAGCTCATTTGACTTTCCTTTATTACTAGTTAGAGAATGATTTAATGAGATTAATCCTTACCAATTCTCATATTGTGGTTAGTGATTAGGATAGAGACCCTTGACTACCAACCCTTGCCAAGACCTTTTTAGGCCTTAGTTTATTTTCTTGCAATTTACTTTTCATGCTTCTTATCCAAAACCCCAAACAAACTTCTAACCAATAACAAGGCACTTTATTGTAATTCCTAGGAAGAACGACCCGAGGTTTGAATACTTCGGTTTATAAAATTAGGGGTTTGTTACTTGTGACAAACAACTTTTTGCACGAAAGGATTATTGTAGGTTTAGAGACTATACTTCAACGAGATTTCATTTGTGAAATTCTAAACCGTCAAAAATCAAATCATCAACCATAAACCCTAAACCCTAAACACTAAACCATAAATACTAAACCCTAAACCCTAAACCAAAACTATAAACCCTAAACTATAAATCATACACCATAAACCTTAAACCCTAAACCCAAAACCCAAAACCCTAAACCTTAAACCCTAAATGATAAACCATAAACCATAAACCAAAAACCCTAAACCATAAAACCTAAACCCTATACCATAATCCGTAACCCCAAAACCCAAAACCTTAAACAAAAAAACCTAAACCGTAAACCCAAAAACTTAAACCATAAATCATAAACCCCGAATCCTAAACACTAAACCTTAAACCTTAAACCCTAAACCATAATCCATAAACCCTAAACACAAAACCTAAACCCTAAACCATAAACCATAAACCTTAAACCATAAACCATAAACCCTAAGCCCTAAACCATAAACCCAAAACCCTAAACCCTAAACCATAAAACCTAAACCGTTAACCCTAAACCCTAATCCTTAAACCATAAACCCTAAACCCTAAACCATAAACCCAAAACCCTAAACCCCAAACCATAAACCCTAAACCATAATCCCTAAACTTCAAACCCTAAACCCCAAACCCTAACCCTAAACAATAAGTCCAAAACCATAAACCCTAAACCCTAATCCTTAAACCATAAACCCAAAAACATAAACCATAAACCTTAAACCCTAAACCCAAAACCGTAAACCTTAAACCATAACTCATAAACCCTAAACCCCAAACCCAAAACACAAAAACCTAACAACAAACCCTAAACCATAAACCATAAACCCTAAACCCCAAACCCTAAAATAAAAACAACAAAACCTAAACCTTAAACATTAAACCCTAAAACCCAAACCATAAACCCTAAATCCTAAACCACAAACCCAAAACCCCAAACCCTAAACACCATCCCGCAAACACCAAACCCAAAAACACAAATCCAAAACCCTAAACCCTAACCCATAAACACCAAACCCTAAATCATAAACCATAAACAATAAACCCTAAAACTTAAACGCAAAACAAAAAATCCAAAACCCTCAACCCTAAACCATAAATCGTAAACCATAAACCATAAACCCAAAACCATAAAACCTTAACCTTAAATCATAAACCCTAAACCCTAAACCCTAAGCCCTAAACCTAAACCATTAACCCAAAACCATAAACCATAAACCCTCAACCATAAAGCATAAACCCTGAATCCTAAACCCTAAACTTTAAACCTTAAACCCTAAATCATATTCCATAAACCTTAAACCCAAAGCCCTAAACCCTAAACCCTAAACCTTAAAACATAAAACCTAAACCCTAAACCTTAAACCATAAACCATAAAACCTAAACCCTAAAACCTAAACCAAAAATACTAAACCATAAAACCCAAAACCCAAACCCTAAACCCTAAACCATAATCCTTAAACCATAAACGTTAAATCCTAAACTCTAAACCCTAAACCAGAAACCAAAAACCGCAAACCCTAAACCCTCAACCATAAACCTTAATCCTACACCATAAACCTTAATCCCTAAACCCCAATCCCTAAACTCCAAACCCTAAATCCCAAACCCTAAACCCTAACCGTAAATCGTAAACGCTAAACCCAAAACCCTAACCCTAAACCTTTCAACCAAAACACTAAACACTAAACCCTAAACCATAAACCCTAAACCGTAAACACAAAACCCTAAACCCTAAACCCTAACCCTAAACCTTAAACCCTAAACCATAAACCCTAAAGCATAAACCATAAACCATAAAACCTAAACCCTAAACCCTAAACCTTAAACCCTAAACACTTCAACCAAAACACTAAACACTAAACCCTAAACCATAAACCCTAAACCCTAAACATAAAACCCTAAACCCTAAACCATAACCCTAAACCCTAAACCGTAAACCCTAAACCATAAACCATAAACCATAAATCCTAAACCCTAAACCCTAAACCCAAAACCCAAAACCATAAACATGAACAATAAACCATAAACCATAAACGCTAAACCCAAAACCTTAAACCCTAAACCTTAAACCTTAAACCATAAACCATAAACCCTAAGACCTAAACCATAAAACCTATACCATAAACCCTAAACGATAAACCCTAAACCATAAACTCTAAACCCTAAACCCTAAACCTTAAACACTAAACCATAAACCATAAACCCTAAAGCATAAAACCTAAACCCTAAACCCTAAACCATAAACCATAAACCCTAAATACTAAACCATAAACCCTAAACCCAAAATCCTACCCTAAACCTTAAACCATAAACCCTCAACACTAAACCATAAAACCTAAACCCCAAACCCTAAACCCTGAACCCTAAACCATAAACCCTAAACACAAAACCCAAAACCCTAAACTCTAAACCCTAAACACAACCCCGTAAACACAAAACCTTAAACACAAACACTAAACCCTAATCTACAAGCCCTAAACCATCAACCTTAAGGCCTAAACCCTAAACCCTAAACCCTAAACCCTAAACCATAAACCATAAACCATAAACTATAAACCCTAAATCATAAAACCTAAACCCTAAACCGAAAGCCCTAAATACTAAACCCAAAACCCGAAACCCTAATCCACACACACCAAACCCTAAACCATAAACCCTACACACAAAACCTAAAACCATAAACCATAAACCATAAACCATAAACCATAAACCCAAAACCCTTAACGTAAAAGCCAAAATCCTAAACCCTAAACCCTAAACCATAAACCATAAACCAAAAACCATAAACCTAAACCATAAAACCTAAAGCCTAAACCGTAAACCCTAAACCCAAAACCCAATACCCTAAAATTACACCATAAACCCTAAACCTAAAATCCTAAACCACAAAGCCTAAACCCTAAACCCCATCCCACAAACACCAAATCCTAAAACACAAATCCTAAACCCTAAACTATAACCCATTAACACGAAACCCTAAACCATAAACCCTAAACAATAAACCCTAAACCCTAAGCTCTAAAACATAAACCCAAAACCCAAAACCCTAAACCCTAACCCACGCTCACCAAACACTAAACCATAAACTCTAAACCCTAAACCATAAACCTCAAACTCTAAACACTAAACACTAAACCATAAATACTAAACCCTAAACCCTAAACCAAAACTATAAACCCTAAACTATAAACCATACACCATAAACCCTATACCCTAAAGCCAAAACCCAAAACCCTAAACCCTAAACCCTAAATGATAAACCATAAACCATAAACCATAAACCATAAAACCTAAACCCTATACCTTAATCCGTAACCCCAAAACCCAAAACCTTAAACAAAAAACCCTAAACCCTAAACCCAAAAGCCTAAACCATAAATCATAAACCCTGAATCCTAAACACTAAACCTTAAACCTTAAACCCTAAACCATAATCCATAAACCCTAAACCTAAAATCCAAAACCCTAAACCCTAAACCATAAACCTTAAACCAAAAACCATAAACCCTAAGCCATAAACCATAAACCCAAAACCCTAAACCCTAAACCATAAAACCTAAGCCGTTAACAGTAAACCCTAATTCTTAAACCATACACCCTAAATCATAAACCCTAAACCCTAAACCATAAACCCAAAACGCAAAACCCCAAACCATAAACCCTAAACCCTAATCCCTAAACTTCAAACCCTAAACCCCAAACCCTAACCCTAAACAATAAGTCCAAAACCATAAACCCTAAATCCTAATCCATAAACCATAAACCCTAAAACCTAAACCATAAACCTTAAACCCTAAACCCAAAACTGTAAACCATAAACCATAACCCAAAAACCCGAAACCCAAAACCGAAAACCCAAAAACCTAAACAACAAACCCTAAACCATAAACCATAAACCCTAAACCCCAAACCCTAAAACAAAAACAACAAAACCTAAACCTTAACCATTAAACCCTAAAACCCAAACCATAAACCTTAAATCCTAAACCACAAACCCAAAACCCCAAACCCTAAACACCAACCCACAAACACCAAACCCTAAAACACAAATCCAAAACCCTAAACCCTAACCCATAAACACCAAACCCTAAATCATAAACCATAAACAATAAACCCTAAAACCTAAATGCAAAACACAAAATCCAAAACCCTAAACCCTAAACCATAAATCGTAAACCATAAACCATAAACCCAAAACCATAAAACCTTAACCTTAAATCATAAACCCTAAACCCTAAACCCTAAACCATAAACCTAAACCATTAAGCCAAAACCATAAACCATAAACCCTCAACCATAAACCAAAAACCCTAAACCATAAAGCATAAACTCTGAATCCTAAACCCTAAACATTAAACCTTAAACCCTAAATCATAATCCATAAACCTTAAACCCAAAACCCTAAACCCTAAACCTTAAACCCTAAAACCTAAACCACAAATACTAAACCATAAAACCTAAACCCTAAACCCTTAAACCATAATCCTTAAACCATAAACGTTAAATCCTAAACTCTAAATACCTAAACCATAAAGCAAAAACCCCAAACCCTAAACCCTAAACCATAAACCTTTAATCCTAAACCTTAAACCCTAATCCCTAAACCCCAATCCCTAAACTCCAAACCCTAAATCCCAAACCCTAAACCCTAACCGTAAATCGTAAACGCTAAACCCAAAACCCTAACCATAAACCCTTCAACCAAAACACTAAACACTAAACCCTAAACCATAAACCCTAAACCCTAAACATAAAACCCTAAACCCTAAACCCTAACCCTAAACCATAAACCCTAAACCATAAACCATAAACCATAAACCAAATAAACCCCAAACCCTAAAACCCAAACCATAAACCTTAAATCCTAAACCACAAACCCAAAACCCAAAACCCCAAACCCTAAACACCAACCCACAAACACCAAACCCTAAAACACAAATCCAAAACCCTAAACCCTAACCCATAAACACCAAACCCTAAATCATAAACCATAAACAATAAACCCTAAAACCTAAACGCAAAACACAAAATCCAAAACCCTAAACCCTAAACCATAAATCGTAAACCATAAATCATAAACACAAAACCATAAAACCTTAATCTTAAATCATAAAACCTAAACCCTAAACCCTAAACCCTAAACCCTAAACCTAAAGCATTAAGCCAAAACCATAAACCATAAACCCTCAACCATAAACCAAAAACCCTAAACCATAAATCATAAACACCGAATCCTAAACCCTAAACTTTAAACCTTAAACCCTAAATCATAATCCATAAACCTTAAACCCAAAACCCTAAACCCTAAACCCTAAAACATAAAACCTGAACCCTAAACCTTAAACCATAAACCATAAAACCTAAACCCTAAAACCTAAACCACAAATACTAAACCATAAAACCTAAACCCTAAACCCTTAAACCATAATCCTTAAACCATAAACGTTAAATCCTAAACTCTAAATACCTAAACCATAAACCAAAAACCCCAAACCCTAAACCCTAAACCATAAACCTTTAATCATAAACCCTAAACCCTAATCCCTAAACCCCAATCCCTAAACTCCAAACCCTAAATCCCAAACCCTAAACCCTAATAGTAAATCGTAAACGCTAAACCCAAAACCCTAACCGTAAACCCTTCAACCAAAACACTAAACACTAAACCCTAAACCATAAACCCTCAACCCTAAACATAAAACCCTAAACCCTAAACCCTAACCCTAAACCATAAATCCTAAACCATAAACCATAAACCATAAAACCTAAACCCTAAACCCTAAACCCTAAACCCAAAACCCAAAACCATAAAACATAAACAAGAAACCATAAACCCTAAACCCTAAACTCAAAACCTTAAACCCTAAACCTTAAACCTTAAACCATAAACCATAAACCCTAAGACCTAAACCATAAAACCTAAACACTAAACCCTAAACGATAAACCCTAAACCATAAACTCTAAACCCTAAACCCTAAACCTTAAACACTAAAACATAAACCATAAACCCTAAACCATAAAACCTAGACCCTAAACCCTATACCTAAAACCGTAATCTCTAAATCCTAAACCATAGATCCTAAACCCTAAACCCAAAACCCTAAACCCTAAACCATAAACCATAAACCCTAAACACTAAACCATATACCCCAAACCCAAAATCCTACACTAAACCTTAAACTATAAACCCTCAACACTAAACCATAAAACCTAAACCCTAAACCCCACACCTTAAACCACGAACCCTAAACCCTAAACCCTAAACACAAAACCCAAAACCCAAAACTCTAAACCCTAAACACAACCCCGTAAACACAAAACCTTAAACACAAACACTAAACCCTAATTTACAAGCCCTTAACCATCAACCTTAAGGCCTAAACCGTAAACCCTAAACCATAAACCCTAAACCCCAAACCCTAAAACAAAAACAACAAAACCTAAACCTGAAACATTAAACCCTAAAACCCAAACCATAAACCCTAAATCCTAAACCACAAACCCAAAACCCCAAACGCTAAACACCGACCCACAAACACCAAACCCTAAAACACAAATCCAAAACCCTAAACCCTAACCCAAAAACCATAAACCATAAACCCTAAACCCAAAACCATAAAACCTTAACCTTAAATCATAAACCCTAAACCCTAAACCCTAAACCCTAAACCTTAAACCTAAACCATTACCCAAAACCATAAACCATAAACCCTCAACCATAAACCAAAAACACTAAACCATAAATCATAAACCCTGAATCCTAAACCCTAAACTTTAAACCTTAAACCCTAAATCATAATCCATAAACCTTAAACCCAAAACCCTAAACCCTAAACCCTAAACCCGAAAACATAAAACCTAAACCCTAAACCTTAAACCATAAACCATAAAACCTAAACTCTTAAACCTAAACCACAAATACTAAACCATAAAACCTAAATCCTAAACCCTAAACCATAATCCTTAAACCATAAACGTTAAATCCTATACTCTAAACCCTAAAACATAAACCAAAAATCCCAAACCCTAAACCCTAAACCATAAACCTTTAATCCTAAACCATAAACTCTAATCCCTAAACCCCAATATCTAAACTCCAAACCCTAAATCTCAAACCCTAACCCTAACCGTAAATCATAAACGCTAAACCCAAAACCCTAACCATAAACCCTTCAACCAAAACACTAAACACTAAACCCTAAATCATAAACCCTAAACCCTAAACACAAAACCCTAAACCCTAAACCCTAACCCTAAACCATAAACCCTAAACCATAAACCCTAAACCATAAACCCTAAACCATAAACCATAAACCATAAAACCTAAACCCTAAACCCTAAACCCTAAACCCTAAACCCAAAACCCAAAACCACAAAACATAAACCATAAACCATAAACCATAAACCCAAAATCCAAAACCTTAAACCCTAAACCTTAATCCTTAAACCATAAACCATAAACCCTAAGACCTAAACCATAAAACCTAAATCCCAAAACCCTAAACGATAAACCCTAAACCATAAACTCTAAACCCTAAACCCTAAACCTTAAACACTAAACCATAAACCATAAACCCTAAATCATAAAACCTAAACCCTAAACCCTAAACATAACACCCTAAACTCTAAACCCTAAACCATAGATCCTAAACCCTAAACCAAAAACCCTAAACCCTAAACCATAAACCATAAACACTAAACACTAAACCATAAAAACTAAACCCAAAATCCTACCATAAACCTTAAACTATAAACCCTCAACACTAAACAATAAAACCTAAACCCTAAACCCCAAACCCTAAACCATGAACCCTAAACCCTAAACCCTAAACACAAAACCCAAAACCCAAAACTCTAAACCCTAAACACAACCCCGTAAACACAAAACCTTAAACACAAACACTAAACCCTAATCTACAAGCCCTAAACCATCAACCTTAAGGCCTAAACCCTAAACCCTAAACCATAAACCCAAAACCATAAAACCTTAACCTTAAATCATAAACCCTAAACCCTACACCCTAAACCCTAAACCTAAACCATTAACCCAAAACCATAAACCATAAACCAAAAACCCTAAACCATAAATCATAAACCCTGAATCCTAAACCCTCAACTTTTAACCTTAAACCCTAAATCATAATCCATAAACCTTAAACCCAAAACCCTAAACCCTAAAACATAAAACCTAAACCTTAAACCTTAAACCATAAACCATAAAACCTAAACCCTAAAACATAAACCACAAATACTAAACCATAAAACCTAAACCCTAAACCCTAAACCATAATCCTTAAACCATAAACGTTAAATCCTAAACTCTAAACCCTAAACCATAAACCAAAAACCCCAAACCCTAAACCCGAAACCATAAACCTTTAATCCTAAACCCTAAACCCTAATCCCTAAACCCCAATCCCTAAATTCCAAACCCTAAATCCCAAACCCTAAACCCTAACCGTAAATCGTAAACGCTAAACCCAAAACCCTAACCGTAAACCCTTCAACCAAAACACTAAACACTAAACCCTAAACCATAAACCATAAACCCTAAACCATAAACACAAAACCCTAAACCCTAAACCCTAAACCCTAACCCTAAACCCTAAAGCCTAAACCATAAACCCTAAACCATAAACCATAAACCATAAAACCTAAACACTAAACCCTAAACCCTAAACCCAAAACCCAAAACCATAAAACGTAAACAATAAACCATAAACCATAAACCCTAAACCCAAAACCTTAAACCCTAAACCTTAAACCTTAAATCATAAACCATAAACACTAAGACCTAAACCATAAAACCTAAACCCTAAACCCTAAACCATAAGCCCTAAACACTAAACACTAAACCTTAAACCCGAAACCCCAATCCCTAAACCCTAAACACAACCCGAAAAACACGAAACCCTAAAACAAAAACCCTAATCCCTAAAACCTAATCCAAAAACCCTAAACAATAAACCCTAAGGCCTAATCTCTAAACCCCAACCCACAAACACCAAACCCTCAACCCTAAACCCCAAACCATAAACCCGAAATCCTAAATCTTAAACCCTAAACCCAAAAGCATCAAACTATAAAACCTAAACCCTAAACCCTAAACCCTAACCACAAACCCTATACCATAAACCTTAAATCCTAAACCCTAAATCCAACATTCTAAACCCCAATCCTTAAACCATAAACCATAAATCCTAAACACTAAACCCTAAATGATAAACAATAAACACTAAACCTTAAACCCTAAGTCCTAATCCATAAACCCTAAACCCAAAACCTAAAACCTTAAACCCTAAACCTTAAACCATAATCCCTAAACCCTAAACCCTAAACCATAAAACCTAAATCTTAAATCATAAACCACAGATCCAAAACCATAAAACCCTAAACCCTAAACCCAAAACCCTCAACCTTAATCGTTAAACCATAAAACCCTTAATCCTAAACCCAAAACCATAAACCCTAAACGCTAACCCTAAACGATAAACCCCAAACACTAAACCACAAACCATAAACCCTAAACTATAAATCCTAAACCACAAACCCTAAACCCTAAACCCTAAACCTTAAATCATAAGCCCAAAACCATAAATTCTAAACCCAAAACCATAAACCTTAAAACCTAAACCCTAAACCCTAAACCTACAACCCTAAACAAAAAACCCTAAACATTAAACCCTAACCCGTAAACCCTAAATTCTACACCCTAAACCATAAACCGAAAACCATAAACACTAAACCACAACCCACACAGCAAAAGTCTAAACCATAAACCCTAAACCATAAACCCTTAACCATAAACCTTAAACCCAAAACCCTGATCCCTAAACCCTAAACCATAAAACATAAACACTAAACCTTAAAACCTAAACCCAAAATCCTAAACCGTAATCTTAAACCCTAAATTATAAACCCTAAACGCTAAACCGAAAACCCTAAACCGTAAACCCTACACCCAAAACACTAAACCCTAAACCCTAAACCATAAACCTTAAACACTTAACCCAAAACCCTAAACCCAAAACCCTCAACCTTAATCATTAAACCATAAAACCCTAAATCCTAAACCCAAAACCATAAACCCTAAATGTTAACCCTAAACGATAAACACCAAACACTAAACCACAAACCATAAACCTTTAATCCTAAACCCTAAACCCTAAACTATAAATCCTAAACCACAAACCATAAACCCTAAACCCTAAACCCTAAACCATAAGCCCAAAACCATAAACTCTAAACCCTAAACCATAAACCTTAAAACCTAAACCCTAAACCCTAAACCCGAAACCCTAAACCTTAAACCCTAACCCATAAACCCTAAATCCTACACCCTAAACCATAAACCGAAAACCCTAAACACTAAACCACAACCCACACAGACAAAAGCCTAATCCATAAACCCTAAACCATAAAGCCTTAACCATAAACGCTAAACCCAAAACCCTAATCCCTAAACCCTAAACCATAAAACATAAACCCTAAACCTTAAAACCTAAACCCGAAATCCTAAACCGTAATCCTAAACCCTAAACTATAAACCCTAAACCATAAACCATTAAACCTAAACACTAAATCCTAACCCTAAACCCAAAACACAAAACCCAAAACCATAAGACATAAACCCTAAACCATAAACCATAAACCCTAAACCCAAAATCCTAAACCATAAACCCTAAACCTTAAACCATAAACCATAAACACTAATACCTAAACCATAAAACCTAAACCCTAAACCATAAACCATAAACCCTAAACCAGAAACCCTAAACACTAAACCCTAAACCCTAAATGCAAAACCCCAATCCCTAAACCCTAAACAAAACCCGACAAACACAAACCCTAATCCCTAAACCCTAATCAACAAACCATAAACCATAAACCCTAAGGCCTAAACCCTAAACCCCAACCCACAAACACCAAAGCCTAAACCCTAAACCCCAAACCATAAATGCGAAACCCTAAACCCTAAACCGTAAGCCCTAAAGCCCTAAACCATAAAACCTAAACCCTAAACCCTAAACAACAAATCCTAAACCCTAAATCCTAAACCACAAACCACAAACCCTAAACCCCAAACCCTAAACCAAAAGCACCAAATCCTAAAGCACAAATCCTAAACCCTAAACCCTAAACCCGAACCCATAAACACCAAACCCAAAACCCTAAAATCCTAAACCATAAACCCTAAATCCTACACCCTAAACCATAAACCCAAAACCCTAAACACTAAACCACAACCCACACAGACAAAAGCCTAAACCATAAACCCTAAATCATAAACCCTTAACCATAAACCCTAAACCCAAAACCTTAAACCCTAAACCTTAAAACCTAAACCCAAAATCCTAAACTGTAATCCTAAACCCTAAACTATAAACCCTAAATGCTAAATCAAAAACCCTAAACCGTAAACCCTACACCCAAAACAATAAACCCTAAACCCTAAACCATAAACCTTAAACCATAAACACAAAACCCTAAACCCTAAACCTTAAACCTTAAACCCTAAACCCTAAACCATAAACCATAAACCATAAACCATTAAAACTAAACCCTAAATCCTAAACCCTAAACCCAAAACCCAAAATCCTAAACCATAAATCCTAAACCATAAACCATAAACCGTAAACCCTAAATCCTAAATCCTAAACCCTAAACCCAAAACCCTCAACCTTAATCATTAAACCATAAAACCCTAAATCCTAAACCCAAAACTATAAACCCTAAATGCTAACCCTAAACGATAAACCCCAAAGACTAAACCACAAACCATAAACCTTTAATCCTAAAACCTAAACCCTAAACCCTAAACTATAAATCCTAAACCATATACCTTAAAACCTAAACCCTAAACACTAAACCCAAAACCCTAAACAAAAAAACCTAAACCTTAAACCCTAACCCATAAACCCTAAATCCTACACCCTAAACCATAAAACGAAAACCCTAAACACTAAACCACAACCCACACAGACAAAAGCCTAAACCATAAACCCTAAACCATAAACCCTTAACCATAAACCCTAAACCCAAAACCTTAATCCCTAAACCCTAAACCATAAAACATAAACCCTAAACCTTAAAACCTAAACCCAAAATCCAAAAACCGTAATCCTAAACCCTAAACTATAAACCCTAAACGCTAAACCGAAAACCCTAAACCGTAAACCCTACACCCAAAACACTAAACCCTAAACCCTAAACCATAAACCTTAAACCCTTAACACAAAACCCTAATCCCTAAACCATGAACCCTAAACCCTAAACCATAAACAATAAACCATAAACCATTAAACCTAAACAATAAATCCTAAACCCTAAACCCAAAACACAAAACACTAAACCATAAAACATAAACCCTAAACCATAAACCATAAACCCTAAACCCAAAATCCTAAACGATAAACCCTAAACTTTAAACCATAAACCATAAACCCTAAAACCTAAACCATAAAACCTAAACCCTAAACCATAAACCATAAACCCTAAACCATAAACCCTAAACACTAAACCCTAAACCCTAAATCCGAAACCCCAATCCCCAATCCCTAAACCCTAAACACAACCCAACAAACACAAAACCCTTAAACACAAACCCTAATCCCTAAACCCTAATCAACAAACCCTAAACCATAAACCCTAAGGCCTAAACCCTAAACACCAACCCACAAACACCAAAGCCTAAACCCTAAACCCCAAACCATAAACCCGAAACCCTAAACCCTAAACCCTAAGCCCTAAAGCATAAAACCTAAACCCTAAACCCTAAACCACAAATCCTAAACCCTAAATACTAAACCACAAAAAACCCTAAAGCCTAAACCCCCAAACACTAAACCAAAAACACCAAATCCTAAAGAACAAATCCTAAACCCTAAACCCTAAACCCGAACCCATAAACACCAAACCCAAAACCCTAAATCCTAAACCATAAACCCTAAATCCTACACCCTAAATCATAAACCCAAAACCCTAAACACTAAACCACAACTCACATAGACAAAAGCCTAAACCATAAACCCTAAATCATAAACCCTTAACCATAAACCCTAAACCCAAAACCCTAATCCCTAAACCCTAAACCATAAATCATAAACCCTAAACCTTAAAACCTAAACCCAAAATCCTAAACCGTAATCCTAAACCGTAATCCTAAACCCTAAACTATAAACCCTAAACGCTAAATCAAAAACCCTAAACCGTAAACCTTACACCCAAAACAATAAACCCTAAACCATAAACCTTAAACCCTAAAACATAAACCCTAAACCATAAACCATAAACCATAAACCCAAAATCCTAAACCATAAATCCTAAACCTTAAACCATAAACCATAAACCTTAAAACCTAAACCATAAAACCTAAATCCTAAACCCTAAACCATAAACACTAAACCATAAATCCCAAACACTAAACCCTAAACCCTAAACCTGAAACCCCAATCCCTAAACCCTAAACACAACCCGACAAACACAAAACCCTTAAACACAAACCCTAAACCCTAAACCCTAATCCACAAACCATAAACCCCAAGGCTTAAACCCTAAACCCCAACCCACAAACACCAAGCTCTAAACTCTAGACACCAAACCATAAACCCGAAACCCTAAACCCAAAACCCTAAACCCTAAAGCCATAAACCATAAACCTAAACCCTAAACCCTAAACCCTAAACCACAACCCCTAAACCATAAAACCTAAATTCTAACCCCTAAATCCAAAATTCTAAATCCTAAACCTTAAACCATAAACCGTAAATCCTAAACCCTAAACCCTAATTATAAATCCTAAACCTTAAACCATAAACAATAAATCCTAAACCCTAAACCCTAAATGATAAACAGTAAACACTAAACCTTAAATCCTAAACCCTAATCCATAAACCGTAAACCGAAAACCCAAAACGTTAAACCCTAAACCTTAAACCATAATCCCTAAACCATAAACCCTAAACCATAAAACCTAAACCCTAAACCATAAACCACAAACCCAAAACCATAAAACCCTAAACCTTAAACCCTAAACCCTAAACCAAAACCTCAACCGTAATCATTAAACATAAAACCTAATCCTAAACCCAAAACCTAAACCAAACGCTAAAACGATAAACCAAACACAAAACCACAAACCATAACCTTTAATCCTAAACCTAAACCTAAACCTAAACTATAAATCCTAAACAAACCCTAAACCCTAAACCCTAAACCTAAACGCTAAACCTAAAATATAACCAAAACCATAAACTCTAAACCCTAAACATAAACCTTAAAACCTAAACCTAAACCCTAAACCCAAAACCTAAACAAAAACCTAAACCTTAAACCCTAACCCGTAAACCCTAAATCCTACACCCTAAACCATAAACCGAAAACCCTAAACACTAAACCACAACCCACACAGACAAAAGCCTAAACCAGAAAACCTAAACCATAAACCCTTAACCATAAACCCTAAACCCAAAACCCTAATCCCTAAACCCTAAACCATAAAACATAAACCCTAAACCTTAAAATCTAAACCCAAAATCCTAAACCGTAATCCTAAACCCTAAACTATAAACCCTAAACGCTAAACCGAAAACCCTAAACCGTAAACCCTAAAAACACTAAACCTAAACCCTAAACCATAAACCTTAAACCCATAACACAAACCCTAAACCCTAAACCCTAAACCCTGAACACAAAACCATAAACCATAAACCATAAACCAGTAAACCTAAACCCTAAATCATAAACCCTAAACCCAAAACACAAAACCCAAAACCATAAAACATAAACCCTAAACCATAAACCATAAACCCTAAACCCAAAATCCTAAACCATAAATTCTAAACCTTAAACCATAAACCATAAACACTAAAACCTAAACCATAAATCCTAAACCCTAAACCATAAACCATAAACCCTAAACCATAAATCCTAAACACTAAACCCTAAACCATAAACCTGAAACCCCAATCACTAAACCCTAAACACAACCCAACAAACACAAAACCCTTAAACACAAACCCTAATCCCTAAACCCTAATCAACACACCCTAAACCATAAACCCTAAAGCCTAAAGCCTAAACCCCAACCCACAAACACCAAAGCCTAAACCATAAACCCCAAACTATAAACCCAAAATCCTAAACGCTAAACCCTAAGCCCTAAGCCCTAAACCATAAAACCTAAACCCTAAACCCTAAACCCTAAACCACAAATCCTAAACCCTAAATCCTAAATGACAAACCCCAAACCCTAAACCCCAAACCCTAAACCACAAACACCAAATCCTAAAGCACAAATCCTAAACCCTAAAGCGTAAACCCGAACTCATAAACACCAAACCTGAAACCCTAAATCCTAAACCTTAAACCCTAAATCCTACACCATAAACCATAAACCCAAAATCCTAAACACTAAGCCATAACCCACATAGACAAAAGCCTAAACCGTAAACCCTAAACCATTAACCCTTAACACAAAACCCTAATCCCAAAACCCTAATCCCTAAACCCTAAACCATAAACAATAAACCCTAAACCTTAAAACCTAAACACAAAATCCTAAATCGTAATCCTAAACCCTAAACTATAAACCCTAAACGCTAAACCAAAAAACCTAAACCGTAAACCCTACACCCAAAACACTAAACTCTTAACCCTAAACCATAAACCTTAAACCCTAAACACAAAACCCTAAACCCTAAACCTTAAACCCTAAACCCTGAACCCTAAACCATAAACCATAAACCATTAAACCTAAACCCTAAATCCTAAACCCTAAACCCAAAACACAAAACCCAAAAACATAAAACATAAACCCTAAATCATAAACCATAAACCCTAAACCCAAAATCCTAAACCATAAATCCTAAACCTTAAACCATAAACCATAAACCCTAAAACCTAAACCATAAAGCCTAAATCCTAAACCCAAAACCATAAACCCCAAACACTAAACAATAAACCCTAAACCTGAAACCCCAATCCCTAAACCCTAAATATTACTCGACAAACACAAAACCCCTAAACACAAACACTAATCCCTAAACCCTAATCCATAAACCCTAAACGATAAACCCTAAAGCCTAAACCCTAAACCCCAACGCACAAACACCAAGCTCTAAACTCTAAACACCAAACTATAAACCCGAAATCCTAAACCCAAAACCCTAACCCCTAAAGCCCTAAACCATAAAACATAAACCGTAAATCCTAAACCCTAAACCACAAACCCTAAACCATAAAACCTAAATTCTAACCCCTAAATCCAAAATTCAAAACCCTAAACATTAAACCATAAACCCTAAATCCTAAACCATAAACCCTAAATCATAAACCCTAAACCCTAAACCTTAAACCCTAAACCCTAATCCATAAACCCTAAACCCAAAACCCAAAACCGTAAACCCTAAACCTTAAACCATAATCCCTAAACCCTGAGCCCTAAACCATAAAACCTTAACCCTAAATCATAAACCACAAACCCTAAACCATAAAACCCTTAACCCTAAACCCTAAACCCAAAACCCACAAACTTAATCATTAAACCATAAACCCTAAACCCTAAATCCTAAACCATAAAATCTAAACCCTAAACCATAAACCAACAACAACAAAGCCTTGTCCCACTAAGTGGGGTCGGCTACTTGAATCAAACGACGCCATTGTGCTCTATCATGTATCATGTCTACAGAGAGACCGTTTACATGTAGATCTTGTTTGACCACCTCATGGATGGTCTTCTTAGGTCTTCCTCTACCTTTCGCTTTGTCCATCTTCCATCTCATCCACCCTCCTGACTGGATGTTCTATCGGTCTTCTTCTCACATGTCCAAACCACCTGAGACACGATTCAACCATCTTTTCCACAATGGGTGCTACTCCAACTCTCTCCCTTATATCTTCATTCCTTATTTTATCCAATCGCGTATGACCACTCATCCATCTCAACATCTTTATCTCTGCCACACTCAGCTTATGTTCGTGCTCCCTTTTAGCCGCCCAACATTCCGTACCATACAGCATAGCCCGTCTTATAGCGGTGCGATAGAATTTACCTTTAAGTTTTAAAGGCACTTTTTTGTCACATATAAAACCAGATGCACTCCGCCATTTTGACCCTAAACCATAAACCAAAAACCATAAACCATAAAATCTTAAACCCTAAAACCTAAACCATAAACCCAAAACCCACAACCTTAGTCATTAAACCATAAACCTTAAACCTTAAATCCTAAACCATTAACCCTAAACCATAAATGCTAAACCCTAAACGATAAACCCCAAACACTAAACCACAAACCATAAACCTTTAATCCTAAACCCTAAACCCTAAACACTAAACTATAAATCCTAAACCACAAACCCTAAACCCTAAACCCTAAACCCTAAACGATAAGCCCAAAACCATAAACTCTAAACACTAAACCATAAACCTTAAAACCTAAACCATAAACCTTAAACCCAAAACCCTAAACCAAAAACCCTAAACCTTAAACCCTAACCCTTAAACCCTAAACCCCAAACCCTAAACCCTAAACCCCAAACCTCAAACCCCAAACTATAAACCCTAACCCCTAAACCATAAACCCTAACCCACAAACACTAAACACTAAATGCTAAACCCTAAACGATAAACCCTAAAACATAAACTCTAAACCCTAAACCCTAAACCTTAAACACTAAACCATAAACCATAAACACTAAACCATAAAACCTAAACCCTAAACCCTAAACCCTAAACCTAACACCCTAAACTCTAAACCCTAAACCATAGATCCTAAACCCTAAACCCAAAACCCTAAACCATAAACCATAAACCCTAAACACTAAACCATAAACCCTAAAACCAAAATCCTACCCTAAACCTTAAACCATAAACCCTCAACACTAAACCATAAAACTTAAATCCTAAACCCCAAACCCTAAACCATGAGCCCTAAACCCTAAACCCTAAACACAAAACCAAAAACCCCAAACTCTAAACCCTAAACACAACCCCATAAACACAAAAGCTTAAACACAAACATTAAACCCTAATCTACAAGCCCTAAACCATCAACCTTAAGGACTAAACCCTAAACCCTAAACCCTAATCATAAACCATAAACCATAAACCCTAAATCATAAAACCTAAACCCTAAACCGTAAGCCCTAAATACTAAACCCAAAACCCGAAACCCTAACCCACACACACTAAACCCTAAACCATAAACCCTACACACAAAACCTAAAACCCTAAACCATAAACCATAAACCATAAACCCAAAACCCTTAACGTAAAAGCCAAAATCCTAAACCCTAAACCCTAAACCATAAACCATAAACCAAAAACCATAAACCCTAAACCATAAAACCTAAAGCCTAAACCGTAAACCCTAAACCCAAAACCTAAAACCCTAAACCTAAACCCTAAACCATAAACCATAAACCAAAAACCATAAACCCTAAACCATAAAACCTAAAGCCTAAACCGTAAACCCTAAACCCAAAACCTAAAACCCTAAACCTAAACCATAAACCCTAAACCCAAAATCCTAAACCACAAAGCCTAAACCCTAAACCCCATCCCACAAACACCAAACCCTAAAACACAAATCTTAAACCCTAAACCATAACCCATTAACACGAAACCCTAAACCATAAACCCTAAACAATAAACCCTAAACCCTAAGCTCTAAAACATAAACCCAAAATCCAAAACCCTAAACCCTAACCCACGCTCACCAAACGCTAAACCATAAACTCTAAACCCTAAACCATAAACCTCAAACCCTAAACCCTAAACACTAAACCATAAATACTAAACCCTAAACCCTAAACCAAAACTATAAACCCTAAACTATAAACATTAAACCATAAATACTAAACCTTAAACCCTAAACCCTAAACCCTAAAACCCAAAACCCAAACCCTAAACCCTAAACCCTAAAGGATAAACCATAAACCATAAACCATAAACCATAAAACCTAAACCCTATACCGTAATCCGTAACCTCAAAACCCAAAACCTTAAACAAAAAACCCTAAATCCTAAACCCAAAAACCTAAACCATAAATTATAAACCCTGAATCCTAAACACTAAACCCTAAACCTTAAGCCCTAAACCATAATCCATAAACCCTAAACCCAAAAGCCAAAAGCCAAAACCCTAAACCATAAACCATAAACCCTAAGCCCTAAATCATAAACACCAAATCCTAAACCCTAAACCATAAAAGCTAAACCTTTAACCCTAAAGCCTAATCCTTAAACCATAAACCCTAAATCCTAAACCCTAAACCCTAAACCATAAACCCTAAACCCCAAACCATAAACCCTAAACCCTAATCCCTAAAATTCAAACCCTAACAATAAGTCCAAAACCATAAACCCTAATCCCTAATCCATAAACCATAAACCCTAAAACCAAAACCATAAACCCTAAACCCTAAATCCTAAACCGTAAACCTTAAACCATAACCCATAAACCCTAAACCCCAAACCCAAAACCCAAAAACCTAAATAACAAACCCTAAACCATAAACCATAAACCATAAACCCCAAACCCTAAAACAAAAACAACAAAACCTAAACCTTAAACATTAAACCCTAAAACCCAAACCATAAACCCTAAATCCTAAACTACAAACCCTAAACCCCAAACCTTAAACACTAACCCACAAGCACCAAACCCTAAAACACAGATCCAAAACCCTAAACCCTAACCCTTAAACACCAAACCCTAAATCATAAACCATAAACAATAAACCCAAAACCATAAAACCTTAACCTTAAATCATAAACCCTAAACCCTAAACCCTAAATCCTAAACCTAAACCATTAACCCAAAACCATAAACCATAAACCCTCAACCATAAACCAAAAACCCTAAACCATAAATCATAAACCCTGAATCCTAAACCATAAACTTTAAACCTTAAACCCTAAATCATAATCCATAAACCCTAAACCCAAAACCATAAACCCTAAACCCTAAACCCTAAAACATAAAACCTAAACCCTAAACCTAAAACCATAAACCATAAAACCTAAACCACAAATACTAAACCATAAAACTAAACCCTAAACCCTAAACCCTAAACCATAATCCTTAAACCAAAAACATTAAATCCTAAACCCTAAACCAAAAACCACAAACCCTAAACCCTAAACCATAAACCTTTAATCCTAAACCCTAAACCCTTATCCTTAAACCCCAATCCCTAAACTCCAAACCCTAAATCCCAAACCCTAAACCCTAACCGTAAATTGTAAACGCTAAACCCAAAACCCTAACCGTAAACCCTTCAACCAAAACACTAAACACTAAACCCTAAACCATAAACCATAAACCCTAAACACAAAACCCTAAACCCTAAACCCTAACCCTAAACCCTAAACCCTAAACCATAAACCCTAAACCATAAACCATAAACTATAAAACCTAAACCCTAAACCCTAAACCATAAACACTAAACCCAAAACCCAAAACCCAAAACAATAAAACATAAACAATAAATCATAAACCATAAACACTAAACCGAAAACCTTAAACCATAAACCTTAAAGCTTAAACCATAAACCATAAACCCTAAGACCTAAACCATAAAACCTAATCCCTAAATCCTAAACCATAAACCCTAAACCAGAAGCCCTAAACACTAAACACTAAACCTTAAACCCGAAACCCCAATCCCTAAACCCTAAACAAAAGCCGACAAACACAAAACCCTAAAACACAAACCCTAATCTCTAAAACCTAATCCAAAAACCCTAAACAATAAACCCTAAGGCCTAAACCCTAAACCCCAACCAACAAACACCAAACCCTAAACCCTAAACCCCAAACCATAAACCCGAAATCCTAAACCTTAAACCCTAAACCCAAAAGCACTAAACTATAAAACCTAAACCCTAAACCCTAACCACAAACCCTAAACCATAAAACCTAAATCCTAAACCCTAAATCCAAAATTCTAAACCCTAATCGTTAAACCATAAACCATAAATCCTAAACCCTAAACCCTAAATGATAAACACTAAACATTAAATCATAAACCCTAAACCCTAATCCATAAACCCTAAACCCAAAACCCAAAACCTTAAACCCTAAACCTTAAACCATAATCCCTAAACCCTAAACCCTAAACCATAAAACCTAAACCCTAAACCATAAACCACAAACCCAAAACCATAAAACCCTAAACCCTAAACCCTATACCATAAACCTTAAACCCTAAACCCTAAACCCAAAACCCTCAACCTTAATCATTAAACCATAAAACCCTAAATCCTAAACCCAAAACCATAAACCCTAAACGCTAACCCTAAACGATAAACCCCAAACACTAAACCACAAACCATAAACCTTTAATCCTAAACCCTAAACCCTAAAGCCTAAACCATAAGCCCAAAACCATAAACTATAAATCCTTAACCTATAAACCTTAAAACCTAAACCCTAAACACTAAACCCTAAACCTTAAACCCTAACCCATAAACCCTAAACCCCAAACCCCAAACACTAAACCCTAAACACTAAACACAAGACCCGAAACCCTAACGCACACACACCAAACGCTAAACCATAAACCCTACACACAAAACCTAAAACCCTAAACCATAAACCGTAAACCATAAACCGTAAACCATAAACCCAAAATCCTTAACGTAAAAGCCAAAATCCTAAACCCTAAACCCTAAACCATAAGCCATAAACCAAAAACCATAAACCCTAGACCATAAACCTAAAGCCTAAACCGTAAACCCTAACCCAAAACCCAAAACCCTAAACCTAAACCATAAACCCTAAACATAAACCCATAAACCCTAAACTCCAAATCCTAAACCCCAAACCCTAATTCATAAACCCTAAACCCTAAACCCTAAACCCAAAACCCTAATCCCTTAATCGTAAACCATAAACCATAAACCATAAACCCTAAACCATAAACCTAAACCATAAACCCTAAACCCTAAACCATAAAACCTAAACCCTAAACCATAAACCCTAAGCCCAGACCCCCAAACCCTAAACCTAAACCATAAACCCTAAAACATAAACCCAAAACCCTAAACTATAAATCATAAACCCTGAATCCAAAACCCTAAACCCTAAACATTAAACTGAAAACCCAAGGCCCTAAACCCTAAACCATAAAACCTAAACCATAATCCCTAATCCACAAACCCTAAACCATATTCGCTAAACTAGAAACCCTAAATTCTAAACCCTAAACCCTAAACCCTAAACCATAAGCCCCTAACATTAAACCCCAAACCATAAACATTTTATCCTAAACCCTAAACCCTTAACCTTAAACCCGAATCCCTAAATTCCGAATCCTAAACCCCAAACCCTAAAGCATAAACCCTAAACCCTAAACCATAAACCATAAACACTAAACCCTAAACCCAAAACCCTAAACTCTAAACCCTAAACCCTAAACCTTAAACCATAAACCATAAACCGTAAGCCCTAAATAATAAAACCTAAACCTTAAACACTTAACCACAAACCCTAAACCATAAATCCTAAACCCTAAACCATAAACCCAAAATTCTAAGCCCTAATCCAAAAACCATAAATCCTAAATCCTAAACCCTTAAACCCTAAACCCTTAACCACAAATCCTAATCCATAAATCCTAAACCCTAAACCCTAAACCCAAAATTCTAAGCCCTAATCCATAAAACATAAACCCTAAATCCTAAACCCTTAACCATAAACCATAAACTCTATACCCTAAACCATAAACCCCAAACCCTAAACCCAAAAAAAACCTTTAATCTTAAACTCTAAAACCTAATCCTTAAACCCCAATCCCTAAACTCCAAATCCTAAACCCCAAACCCTAATCCATAAACCCTAAATCTTAAACCCTAAACCCAAAACCCTAATCCCTTAATCGTAAACCATAAACCATAAACCATAAACCATAAACCCTAAACCATAAAACCTAATCCCTAAACCATAAACCCTAAACCCAAAACCCTAAACCCCAAACCTAAACTATAAACCCTAAAACATAAACCGAAAACCCTAAACTATAAATCATAAACCCTGAATCCGAAACCCTAAACCCTAAACATTAAACCAAAAACCCAAAGCCCTAAACCCTAAACCATAAAACCTAAACCATATTCCCTAAACTAGAAACCCTAAATCCTAAACCTTAAATCCTAAATCCTAAACCCTAAACCCTAAACCCTAAATCATAAGCCCCTAACACTAAACCCCAAACCATAAACCTTTAATCCTAAACCCTAAACCCTAAACCCTAAACCCGAATCCCTAAATTCCGAATCCTAAACCCCAAACCCTAAAGCATAAACCCTAAACCATAAACCATAAACCATAAACACTAAACCCTAAACCCAAAACCCTAAACTCTAAACCCTAAACCCTAAACCTTAAACCATAAACCATAAACCGTAAGCCCTAAATAATAAAACCTAAACCCTAAACACTTAACCACAAACCCTAAACCATAAATCCTAAACCCTAAACCATAAACCAAAATTAACCTAATCAAAAACCATAAACCTAAATCCTAAACCTAAACCCTAAACCTAACCACAAATCTAATCATAAATCCTAAACCCTAAACCCTAAACCCAAAATTCTAAGCCCTAATCCATAAACATAAACCTAAATCCTAAACCAACATAAACCATAAATACCCTAAAAAAACCAAATAAACCTAAACCTTTAATCCTAAACCCTAAACCCTAAACCCTAAACCCGAATCCCTAAATTTTGAATCCTAAACCCCAAACCCTAAAGCATAAACCATAACCCTTAAACCATAAACCATAAACCCTAAACCCAAAACCCTAAACTCTATACCCTAAATCCTAAACCTTAAACCATAAACCATAAACCGTAAGCCCTAAATAATAAAACCTAAACCCTAAACGCTTAACCACAAACCCTAAACCATAAATCCTAAACCCTAAACCCTAAACCCAAAATTCTAAGCCCTAATCCATAAACCATAAACCTTAAATCCTAAACCCTTAACCCTAAACCATAAACCCTAAATTCTAAACCATAAACACCAAACCCTAAACCCAAAAAAAAACCTTTAATCCTAAACTCTAAACCCTAATCCTTAAACCCATATCCATGAACTCCAAATTCTAAACTGTAAACCCTAATCCATAAACCCTAAACCCTAAACACTAAACCATAAACCGTAAACACTAAGCTACAGGCCACAACCGTAAGCACTAAACTACAAACCACAAAACCTAAACCCCAAAGCCTAAACCCCAACCCACAATCACCAAACCCTAAAGCACAAATCCTAAACCCTAAACCCTAACCCATAAACACCAAACCCTAAACCATAAACCCTAAACCATAAACCCTAAACCCTAAATAATAAACCCTAAACCCGAAAACCCTAACCCACACACGAAACCCTAAACCGAAAACCCTAAATCATAAACCCTTAACCATAAACCTTAAACTCTAAACCCTAAACCCAAAACTATAAACCCTAAACCATAAACTTTAAACCCAAAATCCTAAACCCTAAACCATAAACCATTAACCCTAAATGCAAAACCCAAAACCCTAAACCCTAAACCGTAAACAATAAACCATAAACCATAGACCCTAAACCAAAAAACCTAAACCATAAACCCAAAACCCAAAACCCTAAAACGTAAACCTTAAACAATAAACCTAAACACTAAACACTAAACCCAAAACAATAAACCCAAAACAATAAACCCAAAACCCAAAACCCAAATCCCTAAACCCTAACCCACACACCAAACACTAACCGAAAACCCTAAATCATAAACCTTTAACCATAAACCCTAAACATTAAATCCAAAATCCTAAACCATAAACTCTAAACCCAAAATTCTAAACCCTAAACCATAAACCATAAACCATAAACCATAAACGCTAAACCCGAAACTGTAAACCATAAACCATAAACCATAAATCGTAAACCATAAAACCTAAACCTTAAATCGTAAACCCTGAATCAAAAATCCTAAACCCTAAACCTAAACCATAAACCCTAAACCTAAACCCCAAACCCTAAAGTGTAAACCCTAAACCATAAACCATAAAGCCTAAAAAGTAAACCCTAACACCTAAACCCTAAACCCCAAACCCTATACCCTAAACCCTAAATCCTAAACCCTAACCCACAAACACTAAACACTAAACCATAAACCATAAACTCTAAACCTTAAACCCTAAACCCTAAACCATGAACCATAAATCCTAAACCCAAACCCTAAACCCCAATCCACAAACACCAAACCCTAAAACACAAATTCTAAACCCTAAACCCTAGACCTTAAACCATAAACCGGAAACCTAAAACCCAAACCCTAACCCACACACACCAAACCCTAAACCATAAACCCTAAACCATAAACTCTTAATCATAATCCCTAAACCCCAAGCCCTAAAACCTAAACCATAAACCCTAAACCCTAAACCATAAACCATTAACAATAAACCCTAAACCCTAAACCCTAAACTATAAACCATAAACCATAAACCATAAATCCTAAACCCTAAATACAAAACGCAAAACACAAAACCCAAAACCCTAAACCATAAACCATAAACCATAAACCATAAACCCTAAACCATAAAACCTAAACCCTAAATCGTAAACCGTAAACACTAAACCATAAACCCTAAACCCTAAGCCTAAACCATGAACGATAAACCCAAAATCCTAAACCATAAATCATAAACCCTGAATCCTAAACCCTAAACGCTAAACCTTAAAGCCTAAACCATAATCCATAAACCCTAAACCCAAAACCCTAAACACTAAAACCCTAAACACTAAAACCCTAAACCTTAAACCATAAGCCATAAACCCTAAACCCTAAACCAGAAATCCTAAACAATAAAACCTATTCACTAAACTCGAAACCTAAACCTCTAACTCTAAACCCTAAACCCTAAACCGTAAACCCCAAACACTAAACCCTAATCCATAGATCCTAAACCCTAAACCATAAAACATAAACCATAAACCCTAAATCCAAAATCACACACCCTAAACCCTAAACCACAAACCCTAAATCTAAACCCTAAGGCCTGAACCCTAAACCCCAAACCATAAACCTTAAACCCTAAACCCTAAATCCTAAACCCTAAACCATAAACCCTAAACACAAAACCCTAAACCATAAGTCCAAAACCATAAACTGTAAGCCTTAAACCCGAAACCCAAAACCCTAAACCCTATACCCCTAAACCCTAAACCCTAAACCACAAAACATAAAACCTAAATCCTAAACCCCAAACAAAAAACCTAAAACAATAAACAACAAACCCTAACCATAAACCCTAAATCCTAAACCCCAAACCCTAAAACCTAAACCATAAACCCTAAACCCTAAACCATAAACCCTAAACCATAAGTCCAAAACCATAAACCGTAATCCGTAAAACATAAACCATAAATCCTAAACCCCAAAACCTAAACCCTAACCCGCACACTCCAAACCCTAAAACACAAATCCTAAACCCTAAACCCAAACCCACAAACACCAAACCCTAAAGCTTAGACATAAACCCTAAAGCCTAAACCATAAACCATAAACCAAAAACCCAAAACCAAAAAACCTAAATCCTAACCAACACACCAAACCGTAAACCATAAACAATAAACCATAAACCCTTAACCATAAACTCTAAACCCTAAACACTAAACCCTAAACTCTGAAACCCAAAATCCTAAACCCTAAACCATGAACCATGAACCATAAACCATAAACCATAAACCCTAAACGCAAAACCCAAAATCCTAAACCCTAAACCCTAAACCGTAAACCATAAATCATAAACCAAAAACCCTAAACCATAAACATAAACCCTAAATCGTAAACCCTAAACCTAAAAGCTTAAACCTTAAACCTAAACCATAAACCCTAAACCCTAAACCAAAAACCCTAAACTATAAATCATAAACCCTGAATCCTAAACCCTAAACCATAATCCATAGACCCTAAACCCAACACCCTAAACCTTAAACCTTAAACCCTAAACCATAAACAATAAACCCTAAACCATACAACCTAAACCATAATCCCTAAATCACAAACCCTAAACCAAAAACCCTAAACCATACACCCTAAATCCTAAACCCTAATGCCTAAACCCTAATCCCTAAACCATAAACCCCAAACCCTAAACCCCAACCCAAAAACCTTTAATCATAAACCCTAAAAACTAATCCCTAAACCCCAATCCCTAAATTCCAAATCCTACACCCCATACACTAAACGATAAACCCTAAGCCATAAATCATAAACAGTAAAACCTAAAACATAAACCCTAAACCATAAACCCAAAACCCAAAACCCTAAACCTTAAACCCTAACCCATAAACCATAAATCCCTAACCCTAAACCCAAAACCCAAAATCCTAAACCTTAACCCACAATCACTAAACTCAAAACACTAAACCCTAAACCCAAAAATGCTAAATCATAAACTCTAAACCCTAAACCCTAAACCCTAATCCATAAACCATAAACCTAAAACCCAACCCATAAACACCAAACCCTAAAACATAAATCCTAAACCCTAAACCCTAACCCATAAACACCAAACCCTAAACTCTAAACCCTAAACTAAAAACCCTAAACCCTAACCAACACACACCAACCCTATACCATAAACCCTAAACCATAAACTCTTAACCATAAACCCTAAACACTAAACCATAAACCCTAAACCTAAACCCTAAACCATAAATCCTAAACCCTAAACCATAATCCTTAAACCATAAACCCTAAACCCTAAACACAAAATTGTAAATCCTAAACCATAAACCATAAACCATAAACCATAAACTCTAAACCCTAAACCATAAATCATAAACCCAAAACCCAAACCCTAAACCTAAACCGTAAACCATAAATGATAAACCAAAAACCCTAAACCATGAAACATAAACCCTAAATCGTAAACCCTACACCTAAAAGCTTAAACCTGAAACCTAAACCATAAATCCTAAACCCTAAACCAAAAACCCTAAACTATAAATCATAAACCATGAATCCTAAACCCTAAACCATAATCCATAGACCCTAAACCCAAAACCCTAAATTCTAACCCTAAACTTTAAACCCTAAACCATAAACAATAAACCCTAAACCATAAAACCTAAACCATAATCCCTAAACCACAAACCCTAAACCATAAACCCTAAACCATAAAGCCTAAATCCTAAACCCTAATGCCTAAACCCTAATCGCTAAACCTAAACACTAACCTCAACAACTAAAGCCTAAACCCTAAACTATAAACCGTAAACCCCAAACCATAAACCATCAACCCCAAAATATAAACCTTACACACTAAACCCTAAACCACAAACACTAAAGCATAAACCCTAAATTATAAACCCTAAACCCTAAACCCCAAACCATAAACTTTAAACCTAAAACCCTACACCCTACACCCTACACCACAAACCCTAAAGACAAAACCCAAACCATATACCCTCAACCCCAAACTGTAAATCCTAAACCCTAAACCCAAACCATAAACCATAAAGCGTAAACCCTAAAACCTAATCCCTAAACCCTAAACCATAAACCTTAAACCCTTAAACACAAACCCTAAACCCTAAACCCTAACCCTAAATCTTAAATCCAAATCCCTAACCCATACACCCTAAATCATAAACTCCAAACCCTAAAGACTAAAACCTACACTATAACCCTAAACCCTAAACCGTAAACCCTCAACCCCAAACCATAAAACCTAAACCCTAAACCCTAAACCATAAACCACAAACCCTAAATCCTACACCCTAAACCCTAAAGCATAAATCCTTAACCCCAAACCATAAACCTTAAACACTAAACCCTACACCGTAAACCCTGAACCACAAACCTTAAAGTCTAGACCATAAACCATAAATCTTCAACCCCAAATAATAAACCCTAACCCTAAACCATACACCCTAAACCCTAAACCCTAAATCCTAAAATCTAAACCAAAAATCATCAAACCTAAACCCTAAACCCTAAACCACAAACCCTAAACCAACACTAAACCCTAAACCCTAACCCTTAAACCTTAACCCAAACCATAAACCCTAAACGCTAACCCATACACCCTAAACAATAGACCCCAAACTCTAAAGACTAAAACCTACACTATAAATCCTAAACCCTAAACCATAAACCCTCAACCCCAAACCATAAACCCTAAATCGTAAACCTTACACCCTAAACCCTAAACCACAAACCTTAAACCCTAAATCATAAACCTTCAATCCCAAACCGTAAACCCTAAACCCTAAACCATATACCACAAACCCTAAATCCTACACACTAAACCCTAAACCATAAACCTTAAACCCTACACCCTACAACCTAAACCCTAAACCACAAATCTTAAAGCCTAAACCCTAAACCATAAACCCTTAACCACTAACCAAGACCCTAAACCCTAGACCCTACATCATAAACCCTAAATACTAAATGTTAAACCATAAGCACTAAACCCTAAACCCTAAACCCTAAACCCTAAACCCTAAACCCTATACCCCTAAACCCTAAACCCTAAACCACAAAACATAAAACCTAAATCCTAAACCCCAAACAAAAAACCTAAAACAATAAACAACAAACCCTAACCATAAACCCTAAATCCTAAACCCCAAACCCTAAAACCTAAACCATAAATCATAAACCCTAAACCATAAACCCTAAACCATAAGTCCAAAACCATAAACCGTAATCCGTAAAACATAAACCATAAATCCTAAACCCCAAAACCTAAACCCTAACCCGCACACACCAAACCCTAAAACACAAATCCTAAACCCTAAACCCAAACCCACAAACACCAAACCCTAAAGCTTAGACATAAACCCTAAAGCCTAAACCATAAACCATAAACCAAAAACCCAAAACCCAAAAACCTAAATCCTAACCAACACACCAAACCGTAAACCATAAACAATAAACCATAAACCCTTAACCATAAACTCTAAACCCTAAACACTAAACCCTAAACTCTGAAACCCAAAATCCTAAACCCTAAACCATGAACCATAAACCATAAACCATAAACCATAAACCATAAACCCTAAACGCAAAACCCAAAATCCTAAACCCTAAACCCTAAACCGTAAACCATAAATCATAAACCAAAAACCCTAAACAATGAAACATAAACCCTAAATCGTAAACCCTAAACCTAAAAGCTTAAACCTTAAACCTAAACCATAAACCCTAAACCCTAAACCAAAAACCCTAAACTATAAATCATAAACCCTGAATCCTAAACCCTAAACCATAATCCATAGACCCTAAACCCAACACCCTAAACCTTAAACCTTAAACCCTAAACCATAAACAATAAACCCTAAACCATAAAACCTAAACCATAATCCCTAAATCACAAACCCTAAACCAAAAACCCTAAACCATAAACCCTAAATCCTAAACCCTAATGCCTAAACCCTAATCCCTAACCATAAACCCCAAACCCTAAACTCCAACCCAAAAACCTTTAATCATAAACCCTAAAAACTAATCCCTAAACCCCAATCCCTAAATTCCAAATCCTACACCCCAAACCCTAAACGATAAACCCTAAGCCATAAATCATAAACAGTAAAACCTAAAACATAAACCCTAAACCATAAACCCAAAACCCAAAACCCTAAACCTTAAACCCTAACCCATAAACCATAAATCCCTAACCCTAAACCCAAAACCCAAAATCCTAAACCTTAACCCACAATCACTAAACTCAAAACACTAAACCCTAAACCCAAAAACGCTAAATCATAAACTCTAAACCATAAACCCTAAACCCTAATCCATAAACCATAAACCTAAAACCCAACCCATAAACACCAAACCCTAAAACATAAATCCTAAACCCTAAACCCTAACCCATAAACACCAAACCCTAAACTCTAAACCCTAAACTAAAAACCCTAAACCCTAACCAACACACACCAACCCTATACCATAAACCCTAAACCATAAACTCTTAACCATAAACCCTAAACACTAAACCATAAACCCTAAACCCTAAACCCTAAACCATAAATCCTAAACCCTAAACCATAATCCTTAAACCATAAACCCTAAACCCTAAACACAAAATTGTAAACCTAAACCATAAACCATAAACCATAAACCATAAACCATAAACTCTAAACCCTAAACCATAAATCATAAACCCAAAACCCTAAACCCTAAACCCTAAACCCTAAACCATAAATGATAAACCAAAAACCCTAAACCATGAAACATAAACCCTAAATCGTAAACCCTACACCTAAAAGCTTAAACCTAAAACCTAAACCGTAAATCCTAAACCATAAACCAAAAACCCTAAACTATAAATCATAAACCATGAATCCTAAACCCTAAACCATAATCCATAGACCCTAAACCCAAAACCCTAAATTCTAACCCTAAACTTTAAACCCTAAACCATAAACAATAAACCCTAAACCATAAAACCTAAACCATAATCCCTAAACCACAAACCCTAACCATAAACCCTAAACCATAAACCCTAAATCCTAAACCCTAATGCCTAAACCCTAATCGCTAAACCTAAACACTAACCTCAACAACTAAAGCCTAAACCCTAAACTATAAACCGTAAACCCCAAACCATAAACCATCAACCCCAAAATATAAACCTTACACACTAAACCCTAAACCACAAACACTAAAGCATAAACCCTAAATTATAAACCCTAAACCCTAAACCCCAAACCATAAACTTTAAACCTAAAACCCTACACCCTACACCCTACACCACAAACCCTAAAGACAAAACCCTAAACCATATACCCTCAACCCCAAACTGTAAACCCTAAACCCTAAACCCAAACCATGAACCATAAAGCCTAAACCCTAAACCCTAATCCCTAAACCCTAAAGCATAAACCTTAAACCCTTAAACACAAACCCTAAACCCTAAACCCTAACCCTAAATCTTAAATCCTAAACCCTAAACCATTAACCATAAAGCCTAAATCCTAAACCGTAAAAAGTAAACCACAAACACTAAACCCTAAACCCTAAACTATAAATCCTAAACCCTCAACCATAAACGCTCAACCCCAAATCATAAACCCTAAACCATAAACAATACACCATAAACCCTAAACCACAAACCCTAAAGCCTAAACCCTAAACCATAAACCCTTAACCCCAAACCATAAATCCAAATCCCAAACCCATACACCCTAAATCATAAACTCCAAACCCTAAAGACTAAAACCTACACTATAACCCTAAACCCTAAACAGTAAACCCTCAACCCCAAACCATAAAACCTAAACCATAAACCCTCAACCATAAACCACAAACCCTAAATCCTACACCCTAAACCCTAAAGCATAAATCCTCAACCCCAAACCATAAACCTTAAACCCTAAACCCTACACCGTAAACCCTAAACCACAAACCTTAAAGTCTAAACCATAAACCATAAACCTTCAACCCCAAATAATAAACCCTAAACCCTAAACCATACACCCTAAACCCTAAACCCTAAATCCTAAAATCTAAACCAAAAATCATCAAACCTAAACCCTAAACCCTAAACCACACACCCTAAAGCCCAAACACTAAACCCTAAACCCTAACCCTTAAACCCTTAACCCAAACCATAAACCCTAAATGCTAACCCATACACCCTAAACAATAGACCCCAAACTCTAAAGACTAAAACCTACACTATAAATCCTAAACCCTAAACCATAAACCCTCAACCCCAAACCATAAACCCTAAATCGTAAACCTTACACCCTAAACCCTAAACCACAAACCTTAAACCCTAAATCATAAACCTTCAATCCCAAACCGTAAACCCTAAACCCTAAACCATATACCACAAACCCTAAATCCTACTGATGAGCGGATATTTTATACGCTTTTTGGGGGTAATTTCATGTAGATTTTAGCATGTTTCAGTTACTTTTTAGTAGAATATTATTAGTTTTTAGGCAAAAATCATATTTCTGGACTTTACTATGATTTTGTGTGTTTTTCTGTGATTTCAGGTATTTTCTGGCTGAAATTGAGGGAGCTGAGCAAAAATCTGACTTAGGCTGAAAAAGGACTGCTGATGCTGTTGGATCCTGACCTCCCTGCACTCGAGATGGATTTTCTGGAGCTACAGGGGTCCAATTGGCGCGCTCTCAACGGCGTTGGAAAGTAGACATCCAGGGCTTTCCAGCAATATATAATAGTCCATACTTTGAGCGAGGATAGACGACGTAACTTGGCGTTAAACGCCAAGTTCATGTTGCTGTCTGGAGTTAAACGCCAGAAAAACGTCATTATCCGGAGTTGAACGCCCAAAACACGTCATAACCTGAAGTTTGACGCCAAGAAAGGCCTTTGCACGTGGAAAGCTTTAGTCTCAGCCCCAGCACACACCAAGTGGGCCCCAGAAGTGGATTTCTGCACCAATTATCTTAGTTTATTCATTTTCTGTAAACCTAGGTTACTAGTTTACTATTTAAACAACTTTTACAGACATTTCTTGGACCTCATGACATTTTCAGATCTGAATTACATACTTTGTGACGGCATGAGTCTCTAAACTCCATTGTTGGGGGTGAGGAGCTCTGCAGCGTCTCGATGATTTAATACAATTCCTTTGTTTTCCATTCAAACACGCTTGTTCTTATCTAAGATGTTTATTCGCGCTTAATTATGAAGAAGGTGATGATCCGTGACACTCATCACCTTCCTCAATCCATGAATGTGTGCCTGACAACCACCTCCGTTCTACATCAGACTGAATGAATATCTCTTAGATTCCCCAACAGAATCTTCGTGGTATAAGCCGGATTGATGGCAGCATTCATGAGAATCCGGAAAGTCTAAACCTTGTCTGTGGTATTCCGAGTAGGATTCCGGGATTGAATGACTGTGACGTGCTTCAAACTCCTGAGGGCTGGGCGTTAGTGACAGACGCAAAAGAATCAATGGATTCTATTCCAACCTGATTGAGAACCGACAGATGATTAGCCATGCTGTGACAGAGCATAGGAACGTTTTCACTGAGATGATGGGAAGTAGCCACTGACAACGGTGACACCCTACATAGAGCTTGCCATGGAAGGAACTTGCGTGTGAGAAAAAGGATTTCAAGGAAGAGTTGAAGTTCAAAGGACAAAGCATCTCCAAAACTCCAACATGTTTCTCATTACTGCACAACAAGTAACTCTATTATTTTAACTTACAATTTTATGAAATTTGTAGTTTGTCTTTTTACAAATAAATCCAAATAACTTCTTTAGCCTCCTGACTAAGATTAATAAAATAAGTATTGATTGCTTCAAACCAATAATCTCCGTGGGATCGACCCTTACTCACGTAAGGTATTACTTGGACGACCCAGTGCACTTGCTGGTTAGTTGGACGAAGGCTCTATTATCATATTCCATAAAGAGATACAATTTCGTCCACCAAGTTTTTGGCGCCGTTGCCGGGGATTATTGAGTTTGGACAATTGAAGGCTTATTTTATTTCTTAGATTAGGAATAATTTATTTTTATTTTAATTGTTATAGAGTCATTAAATCAATATTGATAGGATAGTTTCTTTTCAAAAATATTATTTTTCTTAATTAAGTGTTAATTTTCGTGAGTTTTAGTATCTTGTTCTAAGTTTGGTGTCAATTGCATGTCTCATATTTTTCTTTAGAATTTTCGACTTGTGATTTTTGTTCTTCATTAATTTTCAAGTTGTTCTTGCTTATTTTTCTTGTTTGATCTTGAGCTTTTCTTGCTTTGTGTCTTTTCTTGTTTCACTTGTGTTCCTTTTAAAGCACTAATTGGAATATCTGCATCAAGTGTCATATTTATTCCCATTTGGCTAGAATAGAAGGGTCATATTCTTGATTAGGGAGCACCAATACTTTTGAAAATCTTTTTCAAAAATAATTTTTCTTGATTTAATCTTGTGCCAAACTCCAAGTTTGGTGTTTTATTATTAATTTTTATTATTTTCGAAAATTTTCTTAAAGTTTTCTAAAAATTTTAAGTTTGGTGTTCTTTCTTTTGTTCTTGGTGTTCTTGTGAATCTTCAAGGTGTTCTTGAGTTTTTCTTGTGTCTTGATCTTAAAATTTTTAAGTTTGGTGTTCCTTGGTGTTTTCCCTCCAAAAATTTTCGAAAATTAAGGAGCATTAGATCTAAAAATTTTAAGTCTTGTGTCTTTTGCATGTTTTTCTCTTTCATCATAAAATTCAAAATTCAAAAAATTTTATATTCTCCAACTACTTTTTCGAATTTTTTTTTTAATTTTTAGATTTTAATTTCATTTTTCTTTCGAAAAAAAAATATTTTTAACTTCTTTTTATTTATTCCATTTTTATTTATTCCATTACTATAAATTCTCAACTTGTATTCAATAATGGAAGCAAGTAGGAATGAACAGTCCAAGAGGACTTTGGGATCATATGCTAACCCCACTACTGCTTCATATGGGAGTAGTATCTGTATACCCTCCATTGGAGTTAGTAGCTTTGAGCTGAATCCTCAGCTCATTATCATGGTGCAGCAAAACTGCCAGTATTCTGGTCTTCCACATGAAGAACCTACAGAGTTTCTGGCACAATTTCTGCAAATTGCTGATACAGTACATGATAAGGAAGTGGATCAGGATGTCTACAGATTACTACTGTTTCCATTTGCTGTAAAAGATCAAGCTAAGAGGTGGTTAAATAACCAGCCTAAGAACAGCATAAAAACATGGAAACAGCTGTCAGAAAAATTCCTGAATCACTATTTCCCTCCAAAAAGGATGACACAGCTAAGGCTAAGCATCCAAGGCTTCAAACAAGGAGATAATGAATCTCTTTATGATGCCTGGGAGAGATACAGAGAGTTGCTAAGAAAATGCCCCTCTGAAATGTTTTCGGAATGGGTGCAATTAGACATCTTCTACTATGGGCTTACAGAAAAAGCTCAGATTTCTCTAGACCACTCAGCTGGTGGATCTATACATATGAGAAAAACAATTGGAGAGGCTCAAGAGCTTATTGATACAGTTGCCAGAAATCAACATCTGTACTTAAGCAATGAATCTTTCATGAAAGAAGAAGCTAAAACAGTAACTGCAGAACTCAGTCCAGTGGATCAGGCTAATGAATTCAATCAGCAATTGGACTTTCTAACTCAACAGCTAGCCGAATTCAAGGAAATATTACAGGAAACAAGAATGGCTAACAGGAACATGGAAGTACAATTAAAGCAGACAGAAAAACAACTGTCAAGACAAATAACAGAAGAATGTCAAGCAGTTCAATTAAGAAGTGGGAAAACATTAAATACCTCACTTCAAAGCAGCAGGAAACCAAGAAATAAACAAGTGGATACTCAAAATCCTCCTAAAGACAGTCCGAGCCCAGAAAGGGACAAAGCTGGCGCTGAACGCCCAGACCATGCTCATTCCTGGCGTTCAACGCCAGAAACAAGCATGAATCCGGCGTTGAACGCCCAAGGGGAACATGGTTCTGGCGTTCAAACGCCAGTAACAAACAAGGAAGGGGCGTCTAACGCCACTCCAGCTCCCACCACTGGCATTCAAATACCAGTGGGGAATCAGTCACATACAAGTGCTGATAACAACCCTTCTAAAAAGGCTTCCCAACCCACTTCTGTAGGTAATAAACCTGCAGCAACTAAGGTTGAGGAATACAAAGCCAAAATGCCTTATCCTCAAAAACTCCGCCAAGCGGAACAGGATAAGCAATTTGCTCGCTTTGCAGACTATCTCAGGACTCTTGAAATAAAGATTCCGTTTGCAGAAGCACTTGAGCAAATACCCTCTTATGCTAAGTTCATGAAAGAGATCTTAAGTCATAAGAAGGATTGGAGGGAAACTGAAAAAGTTTACCTCACTGAAGAATGCAGTGCAGTCATTCTGAAAAGCTTACCTGAGAAGCTTAAAGATCCTGGGAGCTTTATGATACCATGCACATTAGAGGGCACTTGCACCAAACAAGCTTTATGTGATCTTGGAGCAAGTATCAACCTAATGCCTGCATCTACTATCAGAAAGCTTGGTTTAACTGAAGAAATCAAACCAACCAGGATATGTCTTCAACTTGCTGATGGCTCCATTAAATACCCATCAGACGTGATTGAGGACATGATAGTCAAGGTTGGGCCATTTGCCTTTCCTACTGACTTTGTGGTGCTGGAAATGGAGGAGCACAAGAGTGCAACTCTCATTCTAGGAAGACCTTTCCTAGCAACTGGCCGAACCCTCATTGATGTCCAAAAAGGGGAAGTAACCTTGAGAGTCAATGAGGAAGAGTTCAAGCTGAATGTTGTTAAAGCCATGCAACATCCAGACACCCCAAATGACTGCATGAGTGTTGATCTAATTGACTCTCTGGTAAGAGAGGTCAATATGGCTGAGAGTCTCGAATCAGAGCTAGAGGAATTTAGACTCAATGCTTTCGAAAATGCAAAGATTTACAAAGAGAAAGCGAAAAGATGGCATGATAAGAAATTGTCATCCAGAGTCTTTGAGCCGGGGCAGAAAGTTCTGCTATTCAATTCTAGGCTCAAATTATTCCCTGGGAAATTAAAATCCCGGTGGAGAAGTCCATATGTCATTACAAACGTATCACCATATGGATACATAGAGCTTCAGGATAATGACTCTAACAAAAAGTTCATTGTTAATGGACAAAGAGTCAAACATTATCTTGAAGGCAATTTTGAGCAAGAATGCTCAAAACTGAGACTTGATTAAAACTCAGTCCAGCTAATGACATTAAAGAAGCGCTTGCTGGGAGGCAACCCAGCCAATCACAAAATTTAATTTTATTCGTATTGATTTTTTTTTTACAGGTAGATGCTACAGTATCTTCAAAAGGTGAAATAGCAATTGGTTGAAGTCACAGAGTTACAGGGAAATTTGGAAGCTCACTGGCGTGAAAAAGCCAGTAAGAAACATTTTGGGCGTTGAACGCCCAAAAGAAGCACCCACTGGCGTCACGCCAGAAAGAAGCATTAGCTGGGCGTTGAACGCCCAGGAGAAGCAGCATTTGGGCGTTAAACGCCCAAAACATGCATCGTTTGGGCGTTTAACGCCAGGATGGTGGGGAGGAGGTAAAATTCGTTTTTCTTTATAATTTTTCTAAATTTTTATGTTTCAATTCATGATTTCTTGCATAAACATGTTTCAAAATGTCATCCTTCAAAATCAAATTGGTTTTCTAAGAACCCTAATTTCTAAAATCCCTTTTTTTCAAAAATATCAAATATATCTTAATTCATAAACATAAATCTTTTTTTCAATCCAATTCTTTTTTAAATATTTTTAATTTCTTCTCATATCTTTTTCAACTCATCTTATCTTTATTTGAAAAATGCCTTTCCTTCTACTCCTCTCCTTTCCTTTCTTTTGCTTGAGGACAAGCAAACCTCTAAGTTTGGTGTGATTTGCCATGATCACTGAGCTAAAACTCAGTAAGACCATGGCACCTAAGAGAACAGGAAGAGCAAGGATGTGAACTTAAGGGAGCTGAAGCGTCAGAAATTAATTCTTGAAGGCACCCCACAGACTAGAGGAACATCCACTTCCCAAAATACAGGTTGTTAAGTTCTAATTCCAGCTTTAATTCTGTGATAGTATTATTATAGAAATTGACCTTAGAAGATATTTAGTAGTAATTAGGATGTCTATTTTGATTTTATTTCCAATTAAGCTATAATTTATTTTTCTCATCATCATTAGGCATGAATAAAGTAGTAGATTTTTTTTAGAATAAAGAAGTAATTTATATTTTTCGAGTTCTTAATAAATAAAATTTATAATTAATTATATGTGGTGGCAACACTTTTGTTCTCTGAATGAATGCTTGAACAGTGCATAAGATGTACTTTGAATTTGATGAATATTGGCTCCTGAAAGGATGAGGAACACGAAAAATATTGTTGATGATCTGAAAAATCATGAAATTGATTCTTGAAGCAAGAAAAAGCAGTTCAAAAAAAAAATAACACAATATTCACAAGCCATGAGCACCAGCCAAGAGAAAAAAGGATCCAAGGCTTTGAGCATCAATGGATAGGAGGGCCCAAGGAAATAAAAATCCAGGCCTAAGCGGCTAAGCCATGCTGTCCCTAACCATGTGCTTGTGTCATGAAGGTCCAAGTGAAAAACTTGAGACTGAGTGGTTAAAGTCGTGATCAAAAGCAAAAGAGTGTGCTTAAGAGCTCTGGACACCACTGACTGGGGATTCTAGCAAAGCTAAGTCATAATCTGAAAAGGTTCACCCAGTTATGTGTCTGTGGCATTTATGTATCCGGTGGTAATACTGGAAGACAAAGTGCTTAGGGCCACAGCCAAGACTCATAAAATGACTGTGTTCAAGAATCAACATACTACACTAGAGAGTCAACAATACTATCTGAATTCTGAATTCCTAAGGATGCCAATCATTCTGAAAATTTAAAGATACAGGGAGATGCCAAAACTATTCAGAAACAAAAAGCTGCAAGCCCCGCTCATCTAATAAGAATCTGAGCCTCATTTAAAACTCAAGAATATTATTACTTCTTTATTTCTGTTAGAACCTATTTTATTCATCTAGTTGCTTGAGGACAAGCAACAGTTTAAGTTTGGTGTTGTGATGAGCGGATATTTTATACGCTTTTTGGGGGTAATTTCATGTAGATTTTAGCATGTTTCAGTTAGTTTTTAGTAGAATATTATTAGTTTTTAGGCAAAAATCATATTTCTGGACTTTACTATGAGTTTGTGTGTTTTTCTGTGATTTCAGGTATTTTCTGGCTGAAATTGAGGGAGCTGAGCAAAAATCTGACTTAGGCTGAAAAAGGACTGCTGATGCTGTTGGATCCTGACCTCCCTGCACTCGAAATGGATTTTCTGGAGTTACAGGAGTCCAATTGGCGCGCTCTCAACGGCGTTGGAAAGTAGACATCCAGGGCTTTCCAGAATATATAATAGTCCATACTTTGAGCGAGGATAGACGACGTAACTTGGCGTTAAACGCCAAGTTCATGCTGCTGTCTGGAGTTAAACGCCAGAAAAACGTCATTATCCAGAGTTGAACGCCCAAAACACGTCATAACCTGAAGTTTGACGCCAAGAAAGGCCTTTGCACGTGGAAAGCTTTAGTCTCAGCCCCAGCACACACCAAGTGGGCCCCAGAAGTGGATTTCTGCACCAATTATCTTAGTTTATTCATTTTCTGTAAACCTAGGTTACTAGTTTACTATTTAAACAACTTTTACAGACATTTCTTGTACCTCATGACATTTTCAGATCTGAATTACATACTTTGTGACGGCATGAGTCTCTAAACTCCATTGTTGGGGTGAGGAGCTCTGCAGCGTCTCGATGATTTAATACAATTCCTTTGTTTTCCATTCAAACACGCTTGTTCTTATCTAAGATGTTTATTCGCGCTTAACTGTGAAGGAGGTGATGATCCGTGACACTCATCACCTTCCTCAACCCA